>NC_069502.1:105397978-105587978 GCF_027579735.1 Bombina bombina
AGTTTGTGAATATATTTTTTGAAGCGCTACCCCCACCCATCAAAATCAACTTAGCTAGAGATTTTGAGAAGAACTGTTCATTGGAATGGCTGATCAAAGAGAGTACAAAATTATACTCTATTCAGCAGGCCAGTGAACAGGGGGATAAAAGGGAGAAAAAGCCAAATCCTAAAATAGTGGCCGAAACTATGGTGTCACCGGAACCCCTAAATTTGGAGTCTAAAAAGAAAACCTACACAGAAGTGGCCAAAGAAAACGGGCCATCTCCATAGAGGTTTAACTCTACCCCTCCCCCAACACGGGACGAGGCAAAGTGAGACTATAGCCAAAGCGGGGGACATACTCAGGCGAATAATTACGCCCAAAGAGAATACCCACAGAATAATGGGTATCCCCGCAAAGGTAGATACAATAGACAGCGAAGGTATTCTCAGGATAACCAGACACCCCAAGTAAATAATGCTTCCCAAAATAATAATGCAGAACAAATTGAACCCCAGGGGCAACCACGCCAGGATAGAAATAGCAGCTCTAATTCTGAGGGGAACCAATGGTCCAAGAATGATTATTATGGGGCATCAAGAGATAAGCCCAGGAGTAGGAGTAATTTGTACAATCAAGTAAATCAGCTTAGTACCCAGCTAATTCGGTTGAGCGAACAAGTCGCCAATATGAGTCAAAAACTTACGGCTCAGCAACCGAACAATACTTTTTTAGGGGTACAGCCAGTGGTCAGCAGTGGACCACAGGCACAATCATAAACACTGCGGTATCACCTGAAAGGGAGGGGAGAGATGTACAAAATGTAATAATAAATATCAATGATACTAATCATGTTCTCTCCCCACAGACCGGAAATGGACGATTTAGCCGTGATGACAAGCAACCTCATCCCGGAAAAATTAACAAATCCCTTCCTTTGCAGCACTCTCTTAACCTTAAATCCACAGATGCAGTACAAAAGAATCCAGCCGACCATGTCATAGAGGAAACAGGTAGGTATGAAGTTTCCTCTGCATCGAATGACATGGCGAATTCAGGTAACACATGGCGAAACCCACAGATGTATGATAACACCAACTTTATGTGTGAAATGGTAGAAAATGCAGGAAGGTATTATGTATTAGTTGAGCTTCAAGATTCGGTCTCCAACCCTATCATGGGATTAATTGACACCTTTGACAACTATTTTATCCCACAGGTACTACACACAGCTAAATGAGCTAACATCCCACAAACCTAAAATAAAATAATTTGACGGTTCTCTAATAGGAGTTGGGGGTGATTCTCTAAAAGTCTACGGTATGGCCTGGTTAAAATTTAAATTGGGGAACAGGGTCATAAGACACCCTGTCATTATAGTGGATCTGTCAACTGATCGTCTAATTATTGGTAGTGATCTCCTGAAGCGATTAAGCACCATAATTGATTGCATAAATAATGTTATTTGGTCACAAGTTAAAAGGCCTATCAATTATGAAAAATCTGGTATATATCGCACCCGACATAGCTGTCACGTGGTGGAAGAGAAACCAGACGCTGTGGAGATTCATTTCAGGAATAACTCTGTACCTGAAATCACTATTCTACAAATAGACGATCAGACTCCTTTAAGTGGCTCTGATGTTAATACTTTTAAAATTTCGCCTGGAAAGATAGCGAATATTTCCCTAGACATCGATGTATTAACCATATCACTCCACAAGGGGGATCATAAAATCCCTAAGGGGGGAGACCACGCTCAATACCTCACAGGGATTGAGAGAGTTAAAGAGGATCTATGTATCCCTATACAAGTGCATGACCTTGGTAAAACCAAGTATGCTAAAATAAACTTAAAACAGGAAGCTAGCTATATAAGCGAAGGATATTAGCGCAGACAGCTGAACCTAAAGTGATTAAATATCTTTCTCCCCAAGACCACTGTGTCCACAACCTGGATAACAGGTCTGAAAGCTATAACATCACGGCTAAGTGCTTATTATCTATCTCTATTGGTAATAAGTCAGCGAAGCACCTGTTTTTAGTTTTAAATACTCCCCATATTCAACTATACATTGGCAATGATATCTTACATAGATATGCCATACAAATAGATTTGATTAACTCTTGCCTCTGGAGCAGGTTAAATGGGGACGCTGAAGTATTTCAGGATGAAAATGCAGCCCTGAAATCAAACCAGCAATTGCCATATGCTGTGAATATGCAGGTATCTAGCGATGTTATAATTCCTGCTGGGGCTGATAAATTTCTTTTACCCTTACAGTTAAAGAGAGGTCAGGAATTAAAAACTTCTGAAACACTAATTTGCCTCTCCCATAGAATGCAAAATCTGGGTGTCACAGTAACCTACACTCCTATGGTGAATATTGGAACTGTTCCAATACATATTATTGTGCATAACATGACCCCACAGGATATAACCTTATCCAAGGGAACTACCATAGGATATGCACTGGAATCAAGTTATTACAATTTTGGATTCCAGAATAATGTAATTGGGCTGATCCCTGAAGGATACTTAACTGACGAACAATTAATAGAACAATCCTTTGCATCTATGCCAGAGGGTCTATTTAACATTCAGTCTATTTATCCCTTCAGCTCAGAGGAAGGCATCTGTAAAATTGAAGAAGCCTCCCTAGTGTTTGATCAGCCAATCAAACAGCAAGATTACCCCAATACCCAGAGTCATGGGAGCAATGTAAATTATAATCAAGGGGATCTCACCTCTAGGTTGGAAGAAGCCTATGAAATAGGACAGCCTGAAATCTTTCCAGGATTTCAGCAAATAGTCGAGGAACAAATATCCTTAGCTAATGGCTGTTCCAGCGATGATGAACGCCAACTGCTGCGAGAACTCCTGATGGAGTATAAGGATATTTTCGCTAGGGATTCTTACGACTGTGGTACTACAGACTTGCACATTGCAAGAATACAAACAGATCCCAATGCACCACCTGTCTTTGTTAAACAATACAGACTTCCTTTAGCCTCATATGAGTCTCTCGCAGAAATCATAAGGAACTTGGAAGAAAGGGGTATCATACGACAGGTACACAGCTCTTATAATAATTCTATTCTAGGTGTCCTTAAGCCCAATGGACAATGGCGTTTGTGTGCTGATTTAAGACAGCTAAACAATCGAGTGTACATGTCTGGTTGGCCTGTACCATACATTGACCAGTGCCTAGTGCAGATGCAGGGATCCAACATATTCACTGCTATTGATTGTGCACAGGGATATTGGACCATAAAGGTACATGAAGAGGACCAATATAAGCTGGCATTCTCTTTCCAAAAGGTCCAATATGCATTCCAGAGACTTCCATTTGGATACATAAATTCTGGACACAAAAATTTGCTGTATTCATGCATAAGGCTATGCCTGATGCACTGGAAAGGGGGACCTTATCTTATGTTGATGATGTTTTAATCAAAATCACAGACTTTGAAAAACACATCGCAGAGCTTAAACACATCCTCAGCCAACTTAAAAGGGCAGGTGTCAAATTATCCCTTCAAAAAGCTCAATGGTGCCGCACTCGTGTAAACTTCTTGGGACATGAAGTTACTTCTGAAGGATTAAATCCCCAGAATAAAAAGGTGGAAGCTATAGTGAATTATAAAAACCCAACTAACTTAAAGGAATTGAGATCATTCCTGGGTATGACAAATTATTCTCGCAAATTCATTGATAATTATGCGGAATTAGCTAAACCACTACTACTTCTTCTAAAGAAAGATGTGAAATGGCACTGGAATGAGTCTCAAGAGACAGCCATCAAAGAGCTGAAGAGAAAACTCACTCAAGCACCTTGCCTAGCATACCCTTAGGGAGGTAAACCTTTCTTCTAAGAAACAGGTTACACAGATGTAAGCATGAGTGCTGTTTTATACCAAAAGCATGATAATTTAAACAAAGCCATTGCTTATGCGAGCAAATATCTATCCCCAGTAGAAATAAAGTTTAATGATTGTGAGAAAGCCCTCTTATCTACTGTATGGGCTCTACAAAATTTACGCAGCTATATACAGGGCGAGAAAATTATTGTAGAAACGGCCCACCAGCCTTTGCTATATTTGCAAAGTGAGAGAATAAGAGATGGGAATTTGTCAAATAGCCGCATAACAGTGTGGACTCTTTCCTTACAAGGCTAGCCCTTAGAAATTCGCTACAAGCAGAATAAAAAGAATCCAGTTGCACAGGGGCTTGCTGAGCTCCATGACTGTACTGCTAGAGATCCTGGGGAAGAATTATCAGAAGATGATTTTCTGTAGGAACAATTGCTTTCCCCATATAAAATGTACAATGAGGACCATTGTCAAACATTACCTTGGGTATATGTTGATGGTTGTTCTTACCATGCCACTATTGATAATGAGCGCAGATTAGTCGGTGGCATTGGTATAACTTGGACAAATGGAGTCTCAAATATATCTGTAGGTTTCAACATTGGACCAAGATCCAGTCAAATTGCAGAACTAACTGCTGTTCTAAAAACCATTGAAATGGCTATTGAACATGGTATTCATGAATTTGTGATCATAACTGACTCAAATTATGTGCGTGACAGTTTTGTTGAATACCTGCCAACTTGGAAAAGAAATGGCATGCAGAAAAGCAATAACAAACCAGTCAAGCATGGCAAGTTGTTCTGCGAGATTGATAATCTGGTGGCATCCAATGATTTAACTATACACTGGAAAAAGACCAAGGGTCATTCCAGAGTTCTAGGTCCTGATAAGGAAGGCAATGATCTTGCAGATTCATTAGCCAAACAAGGAGCCATAACTGGAGAACTCCTTAATATTGACCACTTAATGAGTGCAATTCAGGTAGAAGCCATTACCAGAAACCAGGCCAGACAACAGAGTGAACCTAACTTGGTACAATGGAGTCAGGATTCTCCTAGTGAGGACCTGATCACTAGTCAAAAAGAAGACCCCATTGTAGGCATTTTCTATAAACACATAGAAGATCCTGAAAGCAACCCCATTCCAAAAGATGATTATATTGGCAAATAAGATCTTAGAATCTTAATGAAATCCAGATCACAATTCAAGTTACAGGATGGTTTGTTAATTAGAACCTCCAAAACTGGCATCCAGCAATGGGTAGTACCCACAAAGTTCAGAGGTCTAATGCTTCAACATGCCCATGATGCTCCCACATCCGGTCATCTTGGTGCCAAACTCACGTATGAAATATTGCGTGATTACGCTTTTTGGCCACACATGTTGAAGGATGTTCAAACCTACTGTCAAGGGTGTTTAATTTGTCCACAGTTCCAACCCACTGCACCAACGCATAGAGCGCCATTGCAGAAAACGGGGATGGTAATGACATGGTCAGATATACAAATTGATTTTATTGGTCCAGTAACAAGGTCATCAAGAGGTAACAAATACATGTAAACAGTGACATGCCTGTTCACTAAATGGGTAGAGTGCATTAGTGCACCTAACAATAGTGCTGAAACATGTGCAGTGTTGCTCATCAACCATGTATTTTCCAGATTTGGTTTGCCCCAAAGAATCGAGTCAGATCGGGGGACCCACTTCACTAGCAAAGTGATGACCAAAATGAGGAAGATACTAGGGGTTAAAAGAAAGCTCCATATTGCTTATAGAGCTGCCTCAAGTGGTGGTGTAGAGCGTTACAACCAGTCCATTATTAAAATCCTCAAAAAGTTTGTGAGTGAAACGGGTAAAGACTTGGATGTAAACCTACCTCTAGTCCTAATGGCATTAAGAGCAACTCCAAGTAGTGCTACCAAGATGTCACCTTTTGAACTGATGACTGGTAGAAGAATGGTTCTACCTCAGCATCTGCTGTACCGTACATCAGACCAAAACTTGATAAACGCTGCCAATACACATCAATATGTGGAGAACCTAAGAAAGCACCTGCAATATGCCTTTGCATTTTCTCAAAGGAATTTAGAAAGAGCCGCAACTGCCACCAAAACCTATTATGATCTCAAAACGTCCAAAAAGGAATATGAAATATATGATAAAGTTTATATTTATAACTTTGGAAGAGATCAGGTTAGGGAGAAGAAATTTCTTCCCTCATGGAAAGGTCCTTTCGTCATTACTGACAAAATATCTCCAGTGGCCTATAAAATAAGGATCCCCAAAAATGAAAGTTTCATAGATAAATGGGTCCATATCAATCAATTACGGGCATGTCATCCTAGGTCCCAACTACAAGTCATAGAGGGAGAATAAAGTGTCATATCCCCAAATGCACTAAAGACATACTGTAGTTTAAAGATGCCTAACTGATAAACATGAAGGCTCAAAATAACAAACTTTCTACATAAGAGACTGTCTATAATGTATATGGCCAACATCCTCACTGAGTACCAGTGGCTTTGATCCAATTTAAACACATGTGTCCTACATATATTTGAATTTGAAAGGGGGAATTATGTCAGGGTAAAGGTCAATGACATATATATATATATATATATATATATATATATATATATATATATATACTAATATATATATACATAAATGAAAATAATATAAAAAGGATGTGTGTATATATGAAGCCGTCTATTTTATCAGATGTGCTGTAGAATAGAAATTCTGATGTCAGGATTTAACTCAAAACCCCCTACAAGTTGATTTTGGCTAGGTTAATGCACATTTATCAGGATTGAAAATCAGCATAGCTTTGAAGCACAACCTCCTGCTGTGTAAAGCACACAAACATTTTTTTTTCCTAAAGGAACTAACTCAGTGACCATTCTCATTTGACTATATGCAGAGTTTTATTACTCTAAGACATTTGGTCTACCCAATTTAAAACAATCACTTAAAAGGATAACATCTAAAATAGTTGGATAAGCATAGTACTTTGATTATTTAGAATAAATGATCTGTGTTTTGGGTGGAGAATATGCTTGGGAGCCCTCTGGAATTTGTCACCTAAACCTTTGTGGATTCAAAGTAAGACATGTGCTGCAGACATACGGCTGGGGGAAGGTGACACAAATAGAATTAAATACATTTTGCAAAGGGAACAATGCCAGTTTTCCATATATGTTTGGAATGATTCAAATAGCCCATATAGGTATATATATGTTGAAATAGTACGTTTTATATTAAATAAATAATTGCTGCATGGGGCATTTATATAGGAAATAAATTCAGAATTATTATAGATTAAATACCAATTTTAATAATACCATATTTGAATTACATGTATATATAACATGCTTTCCTGTTTTTCCAGGTGGAACTAAAAGATGACACATACAGGACGATACATGGGATGAAATAAGTCATATCATATGAATGTGCAATAAATGTTTATAAAGTTTTAAATACATCTCTTGAAATATAGTGAGATGGATATATGGAAGTTACTTTGATGTGATATGACTATGACATATTTACATCTGATAATGACATTTTCTAATGAAGTAAATTGTGGTTTGTTTAATAGGAAAAATTAAATAGTTAGCAATATAAATTATTTAATATAAATAATATAACATATTTGATATCAAAATGATCAGAGAGGTGATATAAATTTGCCTCATCTATGATTGATATTCTGAGGGGTTCATTCAAGAAATTATTACACATTTTAAAGAAAGATGTTTAAATGTATATCTGTATTTGTTTGTCATGCTGCATTGTTTTGTGCTGTCTGTTTGTAATACTGCCACCCGATGGACAAGGTACGGTGTTGCGACACAGGTATTACAGCCAGGAGATGATTGACTGTTAAAGAATGCATCTCCTTGGCAACCGGCATTCACAGGGTGAACCAATGAGAAGGGACGAGCAAAAAGGGTGTGAACGAAACAGGTCATCAATGATTATAAAAATAGGAGTAGTGAATGCACAAGGGACAGCTTTTTTTGTGACTTGCTGAGACAAAAGTGTTTTTAATTTTGGCTGCCTGGAAATACATTTCACTTCAGCAAGGAACTGGAAGCTTATCCCTGATCTATGCAATAACTTTCCCTTAAATGAGATGACCTAAAGACCGCTACAAATTGGTTCAAATTGGTAAAGTATAATTGTTCTAATTTTTAAAAACTTGAAACAAAGCTTATTGGTAAGAAAATAGTCAATTTGTATTCAATAGATTTAGAGAGCAGTCTGCATTTTACTAGTATTCAGCCTGTGTATGGTTAAACAAATCTTTACTGCTAAATTGTTTTATCTGTACAAATATATAGTTATAACTCAGAATTGGGTTTTTGTATAAATAATATATACAATTTCTGATGTTTTAATAGAAGTGTATATTGTACTATTGTTTAAATTAGCACTGTAAATCGTATTGCTGAATGTTTGTAGCTGCTATTTTAAATCTCATTGTAATATTTTAAATGCAACTGAATGAAAGGCTATTTGTAAATAAGGCTGGTTTTGAAAGTAAATTTGCATGAGCTTTGCATAACATATTTTATTTGAATAGTTTTAAACGCATATAGACCTCTAGTTATCAACGTGTCTACCTCAAATACGCTGGAATTCCGCAGCGTATATGTGGCGAGGCTGATTCGCCTTAGTTATCAAGCCCTAGATACCTGCAAAAGTAGAATTTTGTGACGTAAGCTTCGATCCGCCGGACTCAGTCCGACACAGATTGATTCTTACGTCACTCCAGATGTTCCGCACACAAGTGCGGCACAATCTGACTACTTTTGCTAGTTATCAAAAAACTAGCAGGTACGCTCGGCACTTTTCCGGCCCAGCGTACCTTGTTTTCAAACCGCCGCCCTAGAGGCGGTGGATCCCATAGGAATCAATGAGAGTCTGACCATAGCGAAAGTTCATGTTTGCTGCTGCCAGACATCCCATTGATTCCTATGGGAGCTGTCTACACCTAACACTCTCACATGTACCCCGAGTCTAAACACCCCTAATCTGCCCCCCCTACACCGCTGCAACAAAATAAAGTTATTACCCCCTAAACCGCCGCTCCTAGACCCCGCCGCAAACTATACTAAATATGTTAACCCCTAAACCGCCGCTCCCGGTCCCAACCGCAACTATAATATATGTATTAACCCCTAAACCGCCGCTCCCGGACCCCGCCGCCACCTACATAATACCTAGTAACCCCTATCCTGCCCCTCCTATACCGCCGCCCTCTATAATAAATTTATTAACCCCTATCCTGCGGATCCCGGACCTCGCCCTAACTTAAATATTAATTAAATAAATCTAAATAATATTTCTCTTATTAACTAAATGAATCCTATTTAAAACTAAATACTTACCTTTAAAATAAACCCTAATATAGCTATAATATAAATAATAATTATATTGTAGCTATCTTAGGATTTATTTTTATTTTACAGGCATCTTTCAATTTATTTTAACTAGGTACAATAGCTATTAAATAGTTATTAACTATTTAATAGCTACCTAGCTAAAATAAAGAGAAATTTACCTGTAAAATAAAAACTAACCTAAGTTACAATTACACCTAACACTACACTATCATTAAATAAATGAATCCTATTTAAAACTAAATACTTACCTGTAAAATAAACCTTAAGAAAGCTACAATGTAATTAATAATTACATTGTAGCTATTTTAGGGTTTATATTTATTTTACAAGTAACTTTGTATTTATTTTAGCTAGTTAGAATAGTTATTAAATAGTTATTAACTATTTAATAATTACCTAGCTAAAAGAAATCATTAAATTAATTAAATAAATTAACTACAAATAACTACAATTAAATACAATTACATAAACTAACTAAAGTACAAAAAAAAAAAGTTGTTACAAAAAATAAAAAAAATAAGTTACAAACATTTAAAAAATATTACAACAATTTTAAGATACTTACACCTAATCTAAGCCCCCTAATAAAATAACAAAGCCCCCCAAAATAAAAAAATGCCATGCCCTATTCTAAATTAAAAAAGTTCAAAGCTCTTTTACCTTACCAGCTCTTAAAAGGGCCTTTTGCGGGGCATGACCCAAAGAATTCTGCTCTTTTGCCTGTAAAAGAAAAATACAACCCCCCAACATTAAAACCCACCACCCACATACCCCTAATCTAACCCAAACCCCCCTTAAATAAACCTAACACTACCCCCCTGAAGATCATCGTCTTCAGCCAGCCGACCCACTGATGGAACCGAAGAGGAGATCCAGAGCGGCAGAAGTCATCATCCAAGGCGCGCTGAAGAAGTCTTCCATCCGATAAAGTAATCATCCAGGCGGCGCTGAAGAAGTCTTCCATCCGGGCGATGTCATCTTCCAAGCAGCGTCTTCAATCTTTTTCTTCAGGATCCATGTTCATCCCGCCGACGCGGAACATCCTTCTTCCCCGACGGACTAACGACGAATGAAGGCTCCTTTAAGGGACATCATCCAAGATGGCGTCCCTTCAATTCCGATTGGCTGATAGGATTCTATCAGCCAATCGGAATTAAGGTAGGAAAAATCTGATTGGCGGATTGAATCCGCCAATCAGATTGAAGTTTAATCCGATTGGCTGATCCAACCAACCAATCAGATTGAGCTCGCATTCTATTGGCTGTTGCGATCAGCCAATAGAATGCGAGCTCAATCTGATTGGCTGATTCAATCAGCCAATCAGATTTTTCCTACCTTAATTCTGATTGGCTGATAGAATCCTATCAGCCAATTGGAATTGAAGGGATGCCATCTTGGATGACTTCCCTTAAAGGAGCCTTCATTCGTCATTAGTCCGTCGGTGGAAGAAGGATGTTCCACGTTGGCGGGATGAAGATGGATCCTGAAGAAAGAAGATTGAAGACGCCGCTTGGAAGATGACATCGCCCGGATGGAAGACTTCTTCAGCGCCGCCTGGATGATGACTTCATCGCATGGAAGACTTCTTCAGCGCGCCTTTAATGATGACTTCTGCCGCTCCGGATTTCCTCTTCGGTTCCATCGGTGGATCGACTGGCTGAAGACAACTCAAGGTAGGATGATCTTCAGGGGGTAGTGTTAGGTTTATTTAAGGGGGGTTCGGGTTAGATTAGGGGTATGTGGGTGGTGGGTTTTAATGTTTGGGGGGGTTGTATTTTTCTTTTACAGGCAAAAGAGCAGAATTCTTTGGGGCATGCCCCGCAAAAGGCCATTTTAAGGGCTGGTAAGGTAAAAGAGCTTTGAACTTTTTTAATTTAGAATAGGGTAGGGCATTTTTTTTATTTTAAGGGGCTTTGTTATTTTATTAGGGGACTTAGATTAGGTGTAAGTAGCTTAAAATTGTTGCAATATTTTTTAAATGTTTGTAACTTATTTTTTTTATTTTTTTGTAACTTAGCTTTTTTTATTTTTTGTACTTTAGTTAGTTTATGTAATTGTATTTAATTGTAGTTATTTGTAGTTAATTTATTTAATTAATTTAATGAAAGTGTAGTGTTAGGTTTAATTGTAACTTAGGTTAGGATTTATTTTACAGGTAATTTTGTATTTCTTTTAGCTAGGTAGTTATTAAATAGTTAATGACTATTTAATAACTATTCTAACTAGATAAAATAAATACAAAGTTACCTGTAAAATGAATATAAATCCTACAATAGCTACAATGTAATTATTAATTATATTGTAGCTATCTTAGGGTTTATTTTACAGGTACGTATTTAGTTTTAAATAGTAATAATTTATTAAAGTATAGTGTAGTGTTAGGTGTAATTGTAACTTAGGTTAGTTTTTATTTTACAGGTAAATTTTTCTTTATTTTAACTAGGTAGCTATTAAATAGTTAATAACTATTTAATAGCTATTGTACCTAGTTAAAATAAATTGAAAGATGCCTGTAAAATAAAAATAAATCCTAAAATAGCTACAATATAATTATTATTTATATTGTAGCTATATTAGGGTTTATTTTAAAGGTAAGTATTTAGTTTTAAATAGGATTCATTTAGTTAATATGAGAAATATTATTTAGATTTATTTAATTAATATTTAAGTTAGGGGGGTGTTAGGGTTAGTGTTAGACTTAGGTTTAGGGGTTAATAATTTTATTACAGTGGTGGCGGTGTAGTGGGGGGCAGGATAGGGGTTAATAAATGTATTATAGGTGGCGACGGTGTAGGGGGGCAGGATAGGGGTTAATAAGTTTAATATAGGTTGCGGCGGGGTCTGGGAGCGGCGGTTTAGGGGTTAAACTATTTAGTTGCTGCGAGGTCTGGGATCAGCAGGAAAGGGGTTAATAACTTTATTATAGAGGGCAGCGGTATAGGGGGGGCAGGATAGGGATTACTAGGTATAATGTAGGTGGCGGCGGTGTCCGGGAGTGGTGGTTTAGGAGTTAATACATTTATTATAGTTGCGGCGGGGTCTAGGAGTGGCGGTTTAGGGGTTAATAACTTTATTTAGTTGCGGGGGGCTCCGGGGGGTGCCGGTATAGGGGGTAGAACAGTGTAGTTAGTGTAGGTGCTTAGTGACAGGCTAGCAAGAAAGCTGTCAAAAAGCCGAAGAGCAGCGAGATCGGATGAGTGATAACTCTCACAATCCACTGCTCATCACCCTGTACTTGATGCGTGGCTTTTTGACAGCTTTTTTGATAACTTAGGCGAAATTTTGCAGCTCCACGGCGGCGATGGTAGGCGAGCTTAGGCAGGCGTATTGAACCGGCAAAGGCAGGTAAAGTAGACACGTTGATAACTACCCCCATATATATTCTAATTCTCACGAATATACACATTTCAATATGTTCATAAATATTTACTAATAATAAAGAATTCAGGTATTTATATTAATTTTGTTGTCTTAGTAGAAGTATATTGATTGTGGGTTCAGTCTAAAGAAAGATTGTTAAATATATTCCCTGCCATATACTCACACATTGTTTGGAGAATACTGCTAAGATTCTCATAAATATACTGACAAGCTTCCAATTCCATAGGGCAAATCATTCTTGTATTTAACTGTGGGATGGTTATTGTCATTCTTATACTTCCCTCTACAGGCTGGGCCTGAGATCCCACTCCCCACAACTGCAACTCTCCTGCTGGCTCCAGGGGAATATGTTTTAGATGATGGTCATAGAAGTCTCTATTAATGATGGTGACCTGGGATTCAGTATCTAACAAGGCCGAGGCATGAATATCTTCTATTTGTAACTGTATCAGAGATTTGGGCCTGATCTTGGCCCCCACAGATAACATGGGTGTGTTTTTTTTTCTCTTTTCCTGAAAGGACTGGTAACTTGAGCCTCCTCCAGCTCAATAGCTTGCACTTCCACTGATGAATTAGTGGGACACTCCCGCTTGAAATGCCCTGATTTTCCACACTTAAAACAGTTCCCTCGGGGGGACTGTTCCTCTGAGAATAACCTTCCTGTGGTCTCCCTGCGGTGCTGCCTCCTGGTAGGAGAATAATCTGTTCTTCTTGGCGATGACTTAGACAATAATTCTAATTCAGCTACCTTTTTTTAAGGATGAACAGTTCCCAAATCCCTATCCTCTTTCTCTGGGGCTTTAGAAGAATTTCCTTTTTGTGGAGGAGATGGGGACATTTGGTTCTCCAGTATTTTTGCTTTTCGGATCAGTGTGGAATAGGACAAGACTTGATCATCCAACTTAACTCTTAACATGATCATGACTGGATCATTGCTAAGGCCTCCCTTCTGAATTTGTTTGGATAGTCGAGCATCCAACCCAGATGCAGTGACTGCTCCATTATGAAACAGTTTTCCCAGTGACAATTGTAATCGATTGATATAGTCTGAAGCTTTCTCATGTTCCTTCTGTTTAGTGGCTAGGAACTCGATTAATAGATCATCAGAGTCCTCTGATTTTCCACACGCATCCTGCAAAACTTTCAGGTAATCTTGTGCGGTAGCTTGTTCATTCACTCCCCTAAACAGCCTTATCATATTCGTAGCTGGGAACCGAAGACTCTCCATTATCCATTGTTTTTTTATGTTATGCGTACAAGACCATTCTTCCAATTATTGTACAGCATTATCCTTCCAGGCCTTAAAGGGTTCCTCCCCGGCAGGAACAGGCTGATTCCCAGAAAACACTTTCAGCTTACGGTAACTGTGGGTATGGGTAGCTGTTACTGCAAAAACTGTCAGAAGCCATAGTATTTCAGATATGTCACTCTCTCCTGAACTTGTGGCTCTCAATAGGGAATCGCCTGGTTTTGGGGATGTTGGAGATGAGGGAACCACTAGATCTGGGGTCTTAGGGGCAGTTGTCCCTTTCATACTGGAAAAGTAGACATTTCGTTTGGGGATGGCCCCAGTCTCTACAGGGGTAACCTGTAATCTCCTGGCGGGTTTTTCTGACAAAGGGGAGAGAATCTGGGAATAACTTGATACATTAAAGTCTATTTTGCCTATGCTGGAGGGTTGCTGCAGTGTAACCCCTTCCTCCTTATCAGGGAGAGTGTACACTAAGCGACATCCTTCAGGAGCTGCTTGAAGAAGGTATAGACATGTAGGCCTATGACGGCCTCTCAAATCTGCATGGGAATATACTAACATGTAAGTTTGACCATATGAATCATGCAGGATATCCATCTCTATTCCCAGTACAATCTCTACGCACTTGATGACATGTTTTATCTCATTTTAGGGGGGTACCTGGTATATCATCACTGCATGATTCAATGGTACCTTCTGTTGCTGGGCCCAATCTGTTACAAATGGGAGTGTGGGCCGGGGAATTAATGTATCCTTACTGGGTGTACCCCAATTTATCTCAGTAGTGCCACCAAATGTAACGGGGTTTGGCCTAGGCCCACAATTACCCCTGTGGGTCTTTACCCCAGCTACCTCCATGTGCTCTGAAGGCTGATCCTGAGTCTCCGCTACCTGGGAGTTGGGGTACATGACTGTGGCAGTGCCTCCACCTGACTGGGCATCCAGGGCAAGAATGGGTTTCCCAGACAGGAACATAATAAATAACTACAACACACACAGTAATAACAGTAAAACAGTATGAACATGTATTAAAGGATTATGGCAAATAAAAAATAAGGCAAGAAATACAGTGGCTAACTAACACACCAACTCTCTCTAACCAGGCCCAGCACCCTCCCAAACCACCTGCGAACCCACCCTCAGGCTTCACCCTAATGGCTGATGGGTACCAGTTGGTGCACAGAAATGTTTGGGCCCTTTAAGGTAATCCACATGCATTTAAACAGTTACAGCTCATAGGAAACTGCAATCCACAGGAAGAGCTGTTTATAAATGTATGTGATGGACAGAATGCCCTGTCAGTATGACAAGGGGAGAGGATACTTCTTACCACTAAACAGAATTCATCTGCACAGGCTGAAAGAAAACTCCAAGGTTTGCCAGTCATTTACTTTGTCTGCATTCTTCTTCACAGCTCTCTCACAGGGTCAGACTGCAGCTGGCAGCATACACTAAATCAGCCGAGGAATGCTGTTACTTTAAAAGATGAAGTCTGCAGCTCTCTCACAGCCAGGCCTCACACACACCTTCACTGCTCTGACATGTCTGCTTCCTCCTGTGTCTTACACTCTTCTTTCAGTTTCACTTGATCACATGACCAACCAGTCTAATAGTTACCTAGGCAACTTCTCCTGCAGACTGTATACAGGTGCACAAGTTCAACAGGAAAATGTTCAACAGGAAGGGCTACACATACATATACATAGTTAGACATCGATCTATCTATATTGCATTCCTTTGTTTTTCTAACACCCGATCTATCATATCTTTGAGCCTTTATAGCTTTCTATGCAATTTTTTTAAAATAATTTTTATTAGATAGTGTTATCATGAGTGTAACTGTACTTTTGATTGTATTATTGATGTGTTTTGTGCAACTTTTTAGTCTTGTGTAACAGTTAACCAGAGCTCTGATATCCTGACGCACAATAAATTCAACTGTGCTCCGACACATGCAAAGTACAGTGATAAATCCTTTTTTGCTTGCCGCAAATTTTGGCACGCTACTCAGAGTCTAGCCCTATATAAGCTGTCTATGGACCATAAGGTAAATAATTCATATTGAAATCACACTGGAATTACAGACCACTCTAGAAATCGTAATAAAACTACATTGCACAAGCAAATAAAGAAAAAAATGAAATTCAAAGCATATTATTTTCCCTATTATAAATGAGTTTCCCCACTTCTGCCAGTAGAACAAATGTATTCCATGGGTGTAGCTGAAATTTCTCTGTTAGGTCTATATATTCTTTAAGAAAGATAAATAGTGAGTATTAGTTCTAACAGAGAGAGCTAATCCAAACTAAAATCTGTGGCACTTCAAATAGCTTAATATAAACTAGTAGGGCTATAAATAATAATATTCCATTTATTTTATAATATAGGATGCCACCGTATATTTGGAACTCTATTTGCTGGTGACAAATTCTCTTGTCTCTCTTTGTCCTATACAGGAAAATCAAATTCTAAGGAGATTGAGAAGAGACTTTTTTGATATCCCTATATCTGTGAAGTTACAGATAGTGATGTCCCGAACTGTTTGCCGGAGAACAGTTCCCGGCGAACATTGCTTGTTTGCGTTCGCCGCCGCGGGCGAACATATGCGATGTTTGATCCGCCCACTATTCGTCATCACTGAGTAAACTTTGACCCTGTATCTCACAGTCTGCAGACACATTACAGCCAATCAGCAGCAGACACTCCCTTCCTGACCCTCCCAGGTCCAGGGCAGCAGCCATTTTAGAATCATTGTGATGCAGCTTTTGAAGAGAGAGGAGGTTTAGTGTTGCAGCTCCTGATTTTATAGGGAAATTGATAGCTAGGCTAGTGTATTTAGTCTCCACTACAGTCCTGAAGGACTCATCTGATCTCTGCTGTAAGGACAGTACCCCAAAAAGCCCTTTTTAGGGCTACACCTGGCTTTTTTTTTTCTTTTTCCAGTCTTTTTTTTTTTTTGCATAGGGCTAGAACTGCAGTTGATTTTTTTTTTTGCATTTGCCTGCCTGCCACCAGCCTGTGTGTGAGCCTCACAGCATATATTGTGCCAACTTGCTCACTGCCACCACTCATGTCTGGTGGTGTAACATTATTTTAAATTTAAAAAAAAAAAAAACTTTTACATTAGTTTGCTAATTGCAAGTTTAATCTAATTTCATTTTCCATCAGGCTTGTGTGCCAGGCACACAGCATATACTCGGCTAGATTTAGAGTTTGGCGTTAGCCATCAAAACCAGCGTTAGAGGCTCCTAACACTAGTTTTGGGCTACCGCTGGTATTTAGAGTCGTGTAGGTAAGGGTCTAATGCTCACTTTCCAGCCGCAATTTTAACATACCGCAGATCCCCTACGCCATTTGCATATCCTATCTTTTCAATGGGATCTGTCTAACGCTGGTATTTAGAGTCTTGGCTGAAGTGAGCGTTAGAAATCTAACGACAAAACTCCAGCCGCAGAGAAAAGCCAGGAGTTAAGAGCTTTCTGGGCTAACGCCGGTTCATAAAGCTCTTAACTACTGTGCTCTAAAGTACACTAACACCCATAAACTACCTATGTACCCCTAAACCGAGGCCCCCCCACATCGCCGCCACTCTATTAAAGTTTTTTAACCCCTAATCAGCCGACCACACACTGCCGGCACCTACGTTATACTTATGTACCCCTAATCTGCTGCCCCTAACACCGCCGACCCCTATATTATATTTATTAACCCCTAAACTGCTGCCCCCAACGTCGCTGCTACCTTACCTACAATTATTAACCCCAAATCTGCCGACTGGACCTCACCGCTACTATAATAAAGTTATTAACCCCTAATCCGCCTCACTAACCCTATAATAAATAGTATTAACCCCTAATCTGCCCTCCCTAACATGACCGACACCTAACTTCAAGTTTTAACCCCTAATCTGCCGACCGGACCTCACTGCTACTCTATTAAATTTATTAACCCCTAAAGCTAAGTCTAACCCTTACACCCCACTAAGTTAAATATAATTTTTATCTAACGAAATAAATGAACTCTTATTAAATAAATTAATCCTAATTAAAGCTAAATACTTACCTGTAAAATAAACCCTAATATAGCTACAATATAAATTATAATTATATTGTAGCTATTTTAGGATTAATATTTATTTTACAGGCAACTTTGTATTTATTTTAACCAGGTACAATAGCTATTAAATAGTTCATAACTATTTAATAGTTACCTAGTTAAAATAATTAAAAATTACCTTTAAAATAAATCCTAACCTAAATTACAATTAAACCTAACACTACACTATCAATAAATTAATTAAATAAAATACCTATAATTATCTACAATTAAACCTAACACTACACTATCAATAAATTAATTACATGAAATACCTACAAATAAATACAAATAAATAAACTAACTAAAGTACAAAAAATAAAAAAAGAACTAAGTTACAAAAAATAATAAAATAATTTACAAACATTAGAAAAATATTACAACAATTTTAAGCTAATTACACCTACTCTAAGCCCCCTAATAAAATAACAAAGCCCCCAAAATAAAAAAAATGCCCTACCCTATTCTAAAATACAAATAGAAAAGCTCTTTTACCCTACCAGCCCTTAAAAGGGCATTTTGCGGGGCATGCCCCAAAGAAAACAGCCCTTTTGCCTGATAAAAAACATACAATACCCCCCAAACATTACAACCCACCACCCACATACCCCTAATCTAACCCAAACCCCCCTTAAATAAACCTAACACTACCCCCCTGAAGATCATCGTCTTCAGCCAGCCGACCCACTGATGGAACCGAAGAGGAGATCCAGAGCGGCAGAAGTCATCATCCAAGGCGCGCTGAAGAAGTCTTCCATCCGATGAAGTAATCATCCAGGCGGCGCTGAAGAAGTCTTCCATCCGGGCGATGTCATCTTCCAAGCAGCGTCTTCAATCTTTTTCTTCAGGATCCATGTTCATCCCGCCGACGCGGAACATCCTTCTTCCCCGACGGACTAACGACGAATGAAGGCTCCTTTAAGGGACATCATCCAAGATGGCGTCCCTTCAATTCCGATTGGCTGATAGGATTCTATCAGCCAATCGGAATTAAGGTAGGAAAAATCTGATTGGCGGATTGAATCAGCCAATCAGATTGAAGTTTAATCCGATTGGCTGATCCAACCAACCAATCAGATTGAGCTCGCATTCTATTGGCTGTTGCGATCAGCCAATAGAATGCGAGCTCAATCTGATTGGCTGATTCAATCAGCCAATCAGATTTTTCCTACCTTAATTCTGATTGGCTGATAGAATCCTATCAGCCAATTGGAATTGAAGGGACGCCATCTTGGATGACTTCCCTTAAAGGAGCCTTCATTCGTCATTAGTCCGTCGGTGGAAGAAGGATGTTCCACGTTGACGGGATGAAGATGGATCCTGAAGAAAGAAGATTGAAGACGCCGCTTGGAAGATGACATCGCCCGGATGGAAGACTTCTTCAGCGCCGCCTGGATGATGACTTCATCGCATGGAAGACTTCTTCAGCGCGCCTTTAATGATGACTTCTGCCGCTCCGGATTTCCTCTTCGGTTCCATCGGTGGATCGACTGGCTGAAGACAACTCAAGGTAGGATGATCTTCAGGGGGTAGTGTTAGGTTTATTTAAGGGGGGTTCGGGTTAGATTAGGGGTATGTGGGTGGTGGGTTTTAATGTTTGGGGGGGTTGTATTTTTCTTTTACAGGCAAAAGAGCAGAATTCTTTGGGGCATGCCCCGCAAAAGGCCATTTTAAGGGCTGGTAAGGTAAAAGAGCTTTGAACTTTTTTAATTTAGAATAGGGTAGGGCATTTTTTTATTTTAAGGGGCTTTGTTATTTTATTAGGGGACTTAGATTAGGTGTAAGTAGCTTAAATTTGTTGCAATATTTTTTAAATGTTTGTAACTTATTTTTTTTATTTTTTTGTAACTTAGCTTTTTTTTATTTTTTGTACTTTAGTTAGTTTATGTAATTGTATTTAATTGTAGTTATTTGTAGTTAATTTATTTAATTAATTTAATGAAAGTGTAGTGTTAGGTTTAATTGTAACTTAGGTTAGGATTTATTTTACAGGTAATTTTGTATTTCTTTTAGCTAGGTAGTTATTAAATAGTTAATGACTATTTAATAACTATTCTAACTAGATAAAATAAATACAAAGTTACCTGTAAAATGAATATAAATCCTACAATAGCTACAATGTAATTATTAATTATATTGTAGCTATCTTAGGGTTTATTTTACAGGTACGTATTTAGTTTTAAATAGTAATAATTTATTAAAGTATAGTGTAGTGTTAGGTGTAATTGTAACTTAGGTTAGTTTTTATTTTACAGGTAAATTTCTCTTTATTTTAACTAGGTAGCTATTAAATAGTTAATAACTATTTAATAGCTATTGTACCTAGTTAAAATAAATTGAAAGATGCCTGTAAAATAAAAATAAATCCTAAAATAGCTACAATATAATTATTATTTATATTGTAGCTATATTAGGGTTTATTTTAAAGGTAAGTATTTAGTTTTAAATAGGATTCATTTAGTTAATATGAGAAATATTATTTAGATTTATTTAATTAATATTTAAGTTAGGGGGGTGTTAGGGTTAGTGTTAGACTTAGGTTTAGGGGTTAATAATTTTATTACAGTGGTGGCGGTGTAGTGGGGGGCAGGATAGGGGTTAATAAATGTATTATAGGTGGCGACGGTGTAGGGGGGCAGGATAGGGGTTAATAAGTTTAATATAGGTTGCGGCGGGGTCTGGGAGCGGCGGTTTAGGGGTTAAACTATTTAGTTGCTGCGAGGTCTGGGATCAGCAGGAAAGGGGTTAATAACTTTATTATAGAGGGCAGCGGTATAGGGGGGGCAGGATAGGGATTACTAGGTATAATGTAGGTGGCGGCGGTGTCCGGGAGTGGTGGTTTAGGAGTTAATACATTTATTATAGTTGCGGCGGGGTCTAGGAGTGGCGGTTTAGGGGTTAATAACTTTATTTAGTTGCGGGGGGCTCCGGGGGGTGCCGGTATAGGGGGTAGAACAGTGTAGTTAGTGTAGGTGCTTAGTGACAGGCTAGCAAGAAAGCTGTCAAAAAGCCGAAGAGCAGCGAGATCGGATGAGTGATAACTCTCACAATCCACTGCTCATCACCCTGTACTTGATGCGTGGCTTTTTGACAGCTTTTTTGATAACTTAGGCGAAATTTTGCAGCTCCACGGCGGCGATGGTAGGCGAGCTTAGGCAGGCGTATTGAACCGGCAAAGGCAGGTAAAGTAGACACGTTGATAACTACCCCCATAGTTTCGGCTTATATTCTAATTCTCACGAATATACACATTTCAATATGTTCATAAATATTTACTAATAATAAAGAATTCAGGTATTTATATTAATTTTGTTGTCTTAGTAGAAGTATATTGATTGTGGGTTCAGTCTAAAGAAAGATTGTTAAATATATTTCCTGCCATATACTCACACATTGTTTGGAGAATACTGCTAAGATTCTCATAAATATACTGACAAGCTTCCAATTCCATAGGGCAAATCATTCTTGTATTTAACTGTGGGATGGTTATTGTCATTCTTATACTTCCCTCTACAGGCTGGGCCTGAGATCCCACTCCCCACAACTGCAACTCTCCTGCTGGCTCCAGGGGAATATGTTTTAGATGATGGTCATAGAAGTCTCTATTAATGATGGTGACCTGGGATTCAGTATCTAACAAGGCCGAGGCATGAATATCTTCTATTTGTAACTGTATCAGAGATTTGGGCCTGATCTTGGCCCCCACAGATAACATGGGTGTGTTTTTTTTTCTCTTTCCCTGAAAGGACTGGTAACTTGAGCCTCCTCCAGCTCAATAGCTTGCACTTCCACTGATGAATTAGTGGGACACTCCCGCTTGAAATGCCCTGATTTTCCACACTTAAAACAGTTCCCTCGGGGGGACTGTTCCTCTGAGAATAACCTTCCTGTGGTCTCCCTGCGGTGCTGCCTCCTGGTAGGAGAATAATCTGTTCTTCTTGGCGATGACTTAGACAATAATTCTAATTCAGCTACCTTTTTTTAAGGATGAACAGTTCCCAAATCCCTATCCTCTTTCTCTGGGGCTTTAGAAGAATTTCCTTTTTGTGGAGGAGATGGGGACATTTGGTTCTCCAGTATTTTTGCTTTTCGGATCAGTGTGGAATAGGACAAGACTTGATCATCCAACTTAACTCTTAACATGATCATGACTGGATCATTGCTAAGGCCTCCCTTCTGAATTTGTTTGGATAGTCGAGCATCCAACCCAGATGCAGTGACTGCTCCATTATGAAACAGTTTTCCCAGTGATAATTGTAATCGATTGATATAGTCTGAAGCTTTCTCATGTTCCTTCTGTTTAGTGGCTAGGAACTCGATTAATAGATCATCAGAGTCCTCTGATTTTCCACACGCATCCTGCAAAACTTTCAGGTAATCTTGTGCGGTAGCTTGTTCATTCACTCCCCTAAACAGCCTTATCATATTCGTAGCTGGGAACCGAAGACTCTCCATTATCCATTGTTTTTTTATGTTATGCGTACAAGACCATTCTTCCAATAATTGTACAGCATTATCCTTCCAGGCCTTAAAGGGTTCCTCCCCGGCAGGAACAGGCTGATTCCCAGAAAACACTTTCAGCTTACGGTAACTGTGGGTATGGGTAGCTGTTACTGCAAAAACTGTCAGAAGCCATAGTATTTCAGATATGTCACTCTCTCCTGAACTTGTGGCTCTCAATAGGGAATCGCCTGGTTTTGGGGATGTTGGAGATGAGGGAACCACTAGATCTGGGGTCTTAGGGGCAGTTGTCCCTTTCATACTGGAAAAGTAGACATTTCGTTTGGGGATGGCCCCAGTCTCTACAGGGGTAACCGGTAATCTCCTGGCGGGTTTTTCTGACAAAGGGGAGAGAATCTGGGAATAACTTGATACATTAAAGTCTATTTTGCCTATGCTGGAGGGTTGCTGCAGTGTAACCCCTTCCTCCTTATCAGGGAGAGTGTACACTAAGCGACATCCTTCAGGAGCTGCTTGAAGAAGGTATAGACATGTAGGCCTATGACGGCCTCTCAAATCTGCATGGGAATATACTAACATGTAAGTTTGACCATATGAATCATGCAGGATATCCATCTCTATTCCCAGTACAATCTCTACGCACTTGATGACATGTTTTATCTCATTTTAGGGGGGTACCTGGTATATCATCACTGCATGATTCAATGGTACCTTCTGTTGCTGGGCCCAATCTGTTACAAATGGGAGTGTGGGCCGGGGAATTAATGTATCCTTACTGGGTGTACCCCAATTTATCTCAGTAGTACCACCAAATGTAACGGGGTTTGGCCTAGGCCCACAATTACCCCTGTGGGTCTTTACCCCAGCTACCTCCATGTGCTCTGAAGGCTGATCCTGAGTCTCCGCTACCTGGGAGTTGGGGTACATGACTGTGGCAGTGCCTCCACCTGACTGGGCATCCAGGGCAAGAATGGGTTTCCCAGACAGGAACATAATAAATAACTACAACACACACAGTAATAACAGTAAAACAGTATGAACATGTATTAAAGGATTATGGCAAATAAAAAATAAGGCAAGAAATACAGTGGCTAACTAACACACCAACTCTCTCTAACCAGGCCCAGCACCCTCCCAAACCACCTGCGAACCCACCCTCAGGCTTCACCCTAATGGCTGATGGGTACCAGTTGGTGCACAGAAATGTTTGGGCCCTTTAAGGTAATCCACATGCATTTAAACAGTTACAGCTCATAGGAAACTGCAATCCACAGGAAGAGCTGTTTATAAATGTATGTGATGGACAGAATGCCCTGTCAGTATGACAAGGGGAGAGGATACTTCTTACCACTAAACAGAATTCATCTGCACAGGCTGAAAGAAAACTCCAAGGTTTGCCAGTCATTTACTTTGTCTGCATTCTTCTTCACAGCTCTCTCACAGGGTCAGACTGCAGCTGGCAGCATACACTAAATCAGCCGAGGAATGCTGTTACTTTAAAAGATGAAGTCTGCAGCTCTCTCACAGCCAGGCCTCACACACACCTTCACTGCTCTGACATGTCTGCTTCCTCCTGTGTCTTACACTCTTCTTTCAGTTTCACTTGATCACATGACCAACCAGTCTAATAGTTACCTAGGCAACTTCTCCTGCAGACTGTATACAGGTGCACAAGTTCAACAGGAAAATGTTCAACAGGAAGGGCTACACATACATATACATAGTTAGACATCGATCTATCTATATTGCATTCCTTTGTTTTTCTAACACCCGATCTATCATATCTTTGAGCCTTTATAGCTTTCTATGCAATTTTTTTAAAATAATTTTTATTAGATAGTGTTATCATGAGTGTAACTGTACTTTTGATTGTATTATTGATGTGTTTTGTGCAACTTTTTAGTCTTGTGTAACAGTTAACCAGAGCTCTGATATCCTGACGCACAATAAATTCAACTGTGCTCCGACACATGCAAAGTACAGTGATAAATCCTTTTTTGCTTGCCGCAAATTTTGGCACGCTACTCAGAGTCTAGCCCTATATAAGCTGTCTATGGACCATAAGGTAAATAATTCATATTGAAATCACACTGGAATTACAGACCACTCTAGAAATCGTAATAAAACTACATTGCACAAGCAAATAAAGAAAAAAATGAAATTCAAAGCATATTATTTTCCCTATTATAAATGAGTTTCCCCACTTCTGCCAGTAGAACAAATGTATTCCATGGGTGTAGCTGAAATTTCTCTGTTAGGTCTATATATTCTTTAAGAAAGATAAATAGTGAGTATTAGTTCTAACAGAGAGAGCTAATCCAAACTAAAATCTGTGGCACTTCAAATAGCTTAATATAAACTAGTAGGGCTATAAATAATAATATTCCATTTATTTTATAATATAGGATGCCACCGTATATTTGGAACTCTATTTGCTGGTGACAAATTCTCTTGTCTCTCTTTGTCCTATACAGGAAAATCAAATTCTAAGGAGATTGAGAAGAGACTTTTTTGATATCCCTATATCTGTGAAGTTACAGATAGTGATGTCCCGAACTGTTTGCCGGAGAACAGTTCCCGGCGAACATTGCTTGTTTGCGTTCGCCGCCGCGGGCGAACATATGCGATGTTTGATCCGCCCACTATTCGTCATCACTGAGTAAACTTTGACCCTGTATCTCACAGTCTGCAGACACATTACAGCCAATCAGCAGCAGACACTCCCTTCCTGACCCTCCCAGGTCCAGGGCAGCAGCCATTTTAGAATCATTGTGATGCAGCTTTTGAAGAGAGAGGAGGTTTAGTGTTGCAGCTCCTGATTTTATAGGGAAATTGATAGCTAGGCTAGTGTATTTAGTCTCCACTACAGTCCTGAAGGACTCATCTGATCTCTGCTGTAAGGACAGTACCCCAAAAAGCCCTTTTTAGGGCTACACCTGGCTTTTTTTTTTCTTTTTCCAGTCTTTTTTTTTTTTTTTGCATAGGGCTAGAACTGCAGTCGATTTTTTTTTTTTGCATTTGCCTGCCTGCCACCAGCCTGTGTGTGAGCCTCACAGCATATATTGTGCCAACTTGCTCACTGCCACCACTCATGTCTGGTGGTGTAACATTATTTTAAATTTAAAAAAAAAAAAAACTTTTACATTAGTTTGCTAATTGCAAGTTTAATCTAATTTCATTTTCCATCAGGCCTGTGTGCCAGGCACACAGCATATACTCGGCTAGATTTAGAGTTTGGCGTTAGCCATCAAAACCAGCGTTAGAGGCTCCTAACACTAGTTTTGGGCTACCGCTGGTATTTAGAGTCGTGTAGGTAAGGGTCTAATGCTCACTTTCCAGCCGCAATTTTAACATACCGCAGATCCCCTACGCCATTTGCATATCCTATCTTTTCAATGGGATCTGTCTAACGCTGGTATTTAGAGTCTTGGCTGAAGTGAGCGTTAGAAATCTAACGACAAAACTCCAGCCGCAGAGAAAAGCCAGGAGTTAAGAGCTTTCTGGGCTAACGCCGGTTCATAAAGCTCTTAACTACTGTGCTCTAAAGTACACTAACACCCATAAACTACCTATGTACCCCTAAACCGAGGCCCCCCCACATCGCCGCCACTCTATTAAAGTTTTTTAACCCCTAATCAGCCGACCACACACTGCCGGCACCTACGTTATACTTATGTACCCCTAATCTGCTGCCCCTAACACCGCCGACCCCTATATTATATTTATTAACCCCTAAACTGCTGCCCCCAACGTCGCTTCTACCTTACCTACAATTATTAACCCCAAATCTGCCGACTGGACCTCACCGCTACTATAATAAAGTTATTAACCCCTAATCCGCCTCACTAACCCTATAATAAATAGTATTAACCCCTAATCTGCCCTCCCTAACATGACCGACACCTAACTTCAAGTTTTAACCCCTAATCTGCCGACCGGACCTCACTGCTACTCTATTAAATTTATTAACCCCTAAAGCTAAGTCTAACCCTTACACCCCACTAAGTTAAATATAATTTTTATCTAACGAAATAAATGAACTCTTATTAAATAAATTAATCCTAATTAAAGCTAAATACTTACCTGTAAAATAAACCCTAATATAGCTACAATATAAATTATAATTATATTGTAGCTATTTTAGGATTAATATTTATTTTACAGGCAACTTTGTATTTATTTTAACCAGGTACAATAGCTATTAAATAGTTCATAACTATTTAATAGTTACCTAGTTAAAATAATTAAAAATTACCTTTAAAATAAATCCTAACCTAAATTACAATTAAACCTAACACTACACTATCAATAAATTAATTACATGAAATACCTACAAATAAATACAAATAAATAAACTAACTAAAGTACAAAAAATAAAAAAAGAACTAAGTTACAAAAAATAATAAAATAATTTACAAACATTAGAAAAATATTACAACAATTTTAAGCTAATTACACCTACTCTAAGCCCCCTAATAAAATAACAAAGCCCCCAAAATAAAAAAAATGCCCTACCCTATTCTAAAATACAAATAGAAAAGCTCTTTTACCCTACCAGCCCTTAAAAGGGCATTTTGCGGGGCATGCCCCAAAGAAAACAGCCCTTTTGCCTGATAAAAAACATACAATACCCCCCAAACATTACAACCCACCACCCACATACCCCTAATCTAACCCAAACCCCCCTTAAATAAACCTAACACTAAGCCCCTGAAGATCATCCTACCTTATCTTCACCACGCCGGGTATCACCGATCGGTCCAGAGGAGGCTCCGAAATCTTCATCCAAGCCCAAGCGGGGGCTGAAGACATCCATCATCCGGCTGAAGAAGTCCATCATCCAGCTGAAGTCTTGATCCAAGCGGGGGCTGAAGACATACATCATCCAGCTGAAGAGGTCCATCATCGGGCTGAAGTCTTCTATCAAGCAGCATCTTCAATCTTCTTTCTTCCGGAGCCATCTTCTTCCAGCTGACGCGGATCCATCCTCTTCTACCGACGCCTACTCGCCGAATGACGGTTCCTTTAAATGACGTCATCCAAGATGGCGTCCCTCGAATTCCGATTGGCTGATAGGATTCTATCAGCCAATCGGAATTAAGGTAGGAAAATTCTGATTGGCTGATGGAATCAGCCAATCAGATTCAAATTCAATCCGATTGGCTGATTGGATCAGCCAATCGGATTGAACTTGAATCTGATTGGCTGATTCCATCAGCCAATCAGAATTTTCCTACCTTAATTTCGATTGGCTGATAGAATCCTATCAGCCAATCAGAATTCGAGGGACGCCATCTTGGATGACGTCCCTTAAAAGATCCGTCATTCGTCGGGAAGTCATCGGCCAGGATGGATGTTCCGAGTCAGCGGGATGAATATGGAGCCAGAAGAAAGAAGATTGAAGATGCCGCTTTATAGAAGACTTCAGCCAGATCATGGACCTATTCAGCTCCCGCTTTGATCAAGACTTCAGCTGGATCATGGACCTCTCCAGCCCCCGCTTGGGCCAAGACTTCAGCCGGATCATAGACCTCTTCAGCCCCCGCTTGGGCCAAGACTTCAGCCGGATTATGGACATCTTCAGCCCCCGCTTGGGCCAAGACTTCAGCCGGATCATGGACATCTTCAGCCTCCGCTTGGGCTTGGATGAAGACTTCGGAGCCTGGATGGATCGGTGATACCCGGCTTCAGGGGCTTAGTATTTATTTAAGGGGGGTTTGGGTTAGATTAGGGGTATGTGGGTGGTGGGTTGTAATGTAACAGCAGAATTCTTTGGTGCATGCCCCACAAAAGGCCCTTTTAAGGGCTGGTAAGGTAAAAGAGCTTTTCAATTTTAATTTTAGAATAGGGTAGGGCATTTTTTATTTTGGGGGGGCTTTGTTATTTTATTAGGGGGCTTAGAGTAGGTGTAATTAGCTTAAAATTGTTGTAATATTTTTATAATGTTTGTAAATAATTTTTTTATTTTTTGTAACAGTTCTTTTTTTATTTTTTGTACTTTAGTTAGTTTATTTAATTGTATTTATTTGTAGGCATTTGTATGTAATTTATTTATTGATAGTGTAGTGTTAGGTTTAATTGTAACTTAGGTTAGGATTTATTTTACAGGTAATTTTGTAATTATTTTAACTAGGTAGCTATTAAATAGTTATGAACAATTTAATAGCTATTGTACCTGGTTAAAATAAATACAAAGTTGCCTGTAAAATAAATATTAATCCTAAAATAGCTACAATATAATTATTATTTATATTGTAGCTATATTAGGGTTTATTTTACAGGTAAGTATTTAGCTTTAAATAGGATTAATTTATTTAATAAGAGTTAATTTATTTTGTTAGATTTAAATTATATTTAATTTAGGGGGGTGTTAGGGTTAGGGTTAGAGTTAGCTTTAGGGGTTAATACATTTATTAGAGTAGCGGCGAGGTCCGGTCGGCAGATTAGGGGTTAATAATTGAAGTTAGGTGTCAGCAATGTTAGGAAGGGCAGATTAGGGGTTAATACTATTTATTATAGGGTTTTTGAGGCGGGAGGGAGGCGGATTAGGGGTTAATACATTTATTATAGTAGCGGTGAGGTCCGGTCGGCAGATTAGGGGTTAATTATTGTAGGTAGCTGGCGGCGACGTTGTGGGGGGCAGATTAGGGGTTAATAAATATAATATAGGGGTCGGCGCTGTTAGGGGCAGCAGATTAGGGGTACATAGGTATAATGTAGGTTGCGGCGGTGTACGGAGCAGCAGATTAGGGGTTAAAAAAAATATGCAGGTGTCCGCGATAGCAGGGGCGGCAGATTAGGGGTTAATAAGTGTAAGGTTTGGGGTGTTTAGACTTGGGGTGCATGTTAGGGTGTTAGGTGCAGACTTAGGAAGTGTTTCCCCATAGGAAACAATGGGGCTGCGTTAGGAGCTGAACGCTGCTTTTTTGCAGGTGTTAGGTTTTTTTTCAGCTCAAACTGCCCCATTGTTTCCTATGGGGGAATCGTGCACGAGCACGTTTTTTAAGCTGGTATTGAGAGTTGCAGTGGCGGTACATTATGCTTTACGCTCCTTTTTTGGAGCCTAACGCAGCCATTCTGTGAACTCTAAATACCAGCGGTATTTAAAAGGTACGGGGGAAAAAACCCAGCGTTAGCTACACGGGTCGTTACTGACAAAACTCTAAATCTAGCCGACTGTAATTAATTCCTCTGTGCCACCACTCATATCTGGTGGTCTAACATTAGTGTAAATAAAAAAAAAACTAAAAAAAAAACAAAAAACTTTTACATTAGTTTGCTAATTGCAAGTTTAATCTAATTTCATTTTCCATCAGGCCTGTGTGCCAGGCACACAGCATATACTGTGATTAATTCCTCTGTGCCACCACTCATATCTGGTGGTCTAACATTAGTGTAAATTAAAAAAAAAAAAAAAAAAAAACTTTTACATTAGTTTGCTAATTGCAAGTTTAATCTAATTTCATTTTCCATCAGGCCTGTGTGCCAGGCCAACAGCAAGCATATACTGTGATTAATTCCTCTGTGCCACCACTCATATCTGGTGGTGTAACATTATTTTCAATTTAAAAAAAAAAACTTTTACATTAGTTTGCTAATTGCAAATTTAATCTAATTTCATTTTCCATCAGGCCTGTGTGTTAGGCCCACAGCAAGCATATACTGTGATTAATTTTTCTGTGCCACCACTCATATCTGGTGGTGTAACGTAACATTATTGTAAATTTAAAAAAAAACTAATTTACATTAGTTTGTTAGTGTAATCTAATTTCATTATAAATCAGGCCTGGGTCTCTCAGGCACACAACATATACTGTTATTAATTGCTCTGTGCCACCACTCATATCTGGTGTAACATTATTTTAAATTAAAAAAAACAAAACTTTTACATTAGTTTGCTAATTGCAAGTTTAATCTAATTTCATTTTCCATCAGGCCTGTGTGCCAGGCCCACAGCAAGCATATACTGTGATTAATTCCTCTGTGGTACCACTCATATCTGGTGTTGTAACTGAACATTATTGTAAATTTAAAAAAAACTAATTTACATTAGTTTCTTAGTGTAATCTAATTTCATGTTCCATCAGGCCTGGGTCTCTCAGGCACACAGCATATACTGTTATTAGTTGCGCTGTGCCGCCACTCATATCTAGTGTAATATTATTTTAAATTTAAAAAACACAACTTTTACATTAGTTTGCTACTTGCAAGTTTAATCTAATTTCATTTTCCATTAGGCCTGTGTGCCAGTCCCACAGCAAGCATATACTGTGATTAATTCCTCTGTGACACCACTCATATCTGGTGGTGTAACGTAACATTATTGTAAATTTAAAGAAAAACAAATTTACATTAGTTTGTTAGTGTTATCTAATTTCATTTTCCATCATGCCTGGGTCTCTCAGGCACACAGACACAGCATATACTGTTATTAATTGCGCTGTGCCACCACTCATATCTGGTGTAACATTATTTTAAATTTAAAAAACAAAACTTTTACATTAGTTTGCTATTTGCAAGTTTAATCTAATTTCATTTTCCATCAGGCCTGTGTGCCAGTCCCACAGCAAGCATATACTGTGATTAATTCCTCTGTGCCACCACTCATATCTGGTGGTGTAACGTAACATTATTGTAAATTTTAAAAAAAAAAAATTACATTAGTTTGTTAGTGTAATCTAATTTCATTTTCCATCAGGCCTGGTTCTCTCAGGCACACATCATATACTGTTATTAATTGCTCTGTGCCACCACTCATATCTGGTGTAACATTATTTTAAATTAAAAAAAAAAAACTTTTACATTAGTTTGCTAATTGCAAGTTTAATCTAATTTCATTTTCCATCAGGCCTGTGTGCCAGGCCCACAGCATGCATATACTGTGATTAATTCCTCTGTGCCACCACTCATATCTGGTGTTGTAAAGTAACATTATTGTAAATAAAAAAAATAAAAATTACATTAGTTTGCTAATTGCAAGTCATATCTGGTGGTGTAACATTATTGTCAATTTAAAAAACAAAAAACAAACAAATATTAGTTTGTTAGTGTAATCAAATTTCATTTTCCATTAGGCCTGGGTCTAAATTTTTTTTTTTACATAAGTCTGCTAGTGTTATTTAATTTTAGTTGCCAGGCCAGCCTGCCACTAGTGCCAGCCTGTGTGTCAGGCTCCCATCATATACTGTGCCTACTTCCATCCCCAGTGCCACCACTTATATCTGTTGTAACATTAGTGTAACTTTAAAAAAAAAAACAACTTTTACATCAGTCTGCTATTTTTTTTTAAATTTTAGTTTCCAGGCCAGCCAGCTGCCACTAGTGCCAGCCTGTGTGTCAGGCTTCCAGCATATACTGTGCCTACTTCCATCCCCAGTGCCACCACTTATATCTGTTGTAACATTAGTGTAAATTTAAAAAAAAATTACATCAGTCTGCTTGTGTTTTTTTAATTTTAGTTTCCAGGTCAGCCTGCCACTACTGCCAGCCTGTGTGTCAGGCTCCCAGCATATACTGTGCCTACTTCCATCCTCAGTTCCGCCACTCATATCTTCTTCTTCTTAAATAGTAGTGTAAGTGTAAATTTAAAAAAAATATAACTTTTTGGATTGTGAAACATCAGTCTGCTTTTTTGTTTCAGGCTCACAGCGTATACTGTGCCCACTTGCCCAGTGGCACCACTCATATTTTGTTTAATAGTAGTGTAAGTCTACATAAAAAAGAAAAATGACAGGCAGAGGCAGGCCACACCGCAGGGGCCGTCGTGGTGCTGTTATTCCCTTTGGCCATAGAATAATGCCCAGTGTTAGGGCACGTACCATGAACCCGAAAAGTTCTGATGAAATAGTTGACTTTATAACACAGGACACCCAATCTGCTACAGCTTCCGCTCGTAACCTTAACACACCATCCACCTCCAGCATAGCTTCGGGCACCTCTCAACTTGTGACCAGTGCCACTCATCCGCCTGCCGCCACCATCAACACTAGCACCACAGCCGCTTCACTTGATCTGTCAGAGGAGTTATTGACACATCAGTTGGAAGAAATGAGTTATGCGCAACCATCATTGACAGAGGATGTAAATAACAGTGATATGTCTCAGTCAGGCAGCATTACAGACATGGACGTACGGTGTGATGATGATGATGATGTTGTACCCACTGCTGCTTCTTTTGTTGGTGTGTCAGATACAAGTGAAGCGGTTGATGATGATGTGTCCATGGATGTCACGTGGGTGCCCGCAAGAAGAGAAGAAGAAGAGGGGGAAAGTTCAGATGGGGAGACAGAGAGGAGGAGGAGACAAGTTGGAAGCAGGCAGAGGTCATCGCAAGGAGATAGTCGCACAGTCAGACAGTATGCATCAGCCCCCGGGGTCAGCCAGACAGCACGCCAATCAACGCATGCTGTTGCCACCACCAGAATGCCGTCATCGCAGAGCTCAGAAGTGTGGCATTTTTTTGTGTGTCTGCCTCTGACAACAGCGATGCCATTTGCAAACTGTGCCAAAAGAAACTGAGTCGTGGGAAGTCCAACACCCACCTAGGTACAACTGCTTTGCGAAGGCACATGGTCTCACATCACAAACGCAGATGGGATGAACACATGAGTAGAAGCAGCACCCAAACTCAAAGCCGCCCTCCTCCTCCTGCATCTTCATCCATGTCAACCACTGCTGTCCTCCTTGCCCCCTCTCAACTATCCGCCACTCAGTCTCTCTTACGTAGCAGTTCCTGCTCATCTGCCCACAGTCAGGTGTCTGTCAAGGAAATGTTTGAGCGTAAGAAGTCAATGTCCCAAAGCCACCCCCTTGCCCGGCATCTGAGAGCAGGCTTGTCAGAGCGCTTAGCCCGCCAGCTTTTACCATACAAGCTGGTGGAGTCTGAGGCATTCAATTGTATCTATTGGGACACTGCAGTGGAAGGTACCCGGCAGAATTTTTTGTTCTCAAAAGGCAATCCCCAACCTGTACTTGATTGTGCGAAAGGAAGTAATGTCATGTCTGGCACACAGCGTTGGGGCAAGGGTCCATATGATCACAGATAGCTGGTCTGTAAAGCATGGTCAGGGCAGGTATATCACCTACACTGCTCATTGGGTAAACCTGCGGGCGGCTGACAAGCATGGAATGCGTGGCTCTGCAGAGGAGTTGGTGACACCGCCACGACTTGCAGGCAGGTCTGCTGCTACCTCCTCTACTCCTCCTACTCCATCCTCTTCCATAACCTCTTCCTCGGCTGATTGCTCTTCTGCTGTGGCGTCTTGCTCCACATCAACGGCACCCCCCAGCTCCCCAGGTACTATTCAACATCCCGGATACGGCAGTGTCATGCCGTCTTGGGGTTGACTTGCCTCAAAGCAGAGAGTCACACCGCACCAGCACTCCTGTCCGCCCTGAACGCACAGGTGGATCAGTGGCTGACTCCGCACCAACTGGAGATTGGCAAGGTTGTTTCTGACAATGGAAGTAATTTGGTGGCGGCATTGAAATTGGGCAAGTTGACACATGTGCTGTGCATGGCACATGTTTGTAATCTGATTGTACAACGCTGTACTTAAGTACCCAGGCTTACAGGACGTCCTGAAGCAGGAAGGTGTGTGGCCATTTCAGGCGTTCCTACATGGCCATGGCACACTTGTCCGATATCCAGCATTGAAACAACCTGCCAGTGAGGCGCTTAATTTGTGACAGCCCGACACGTTGGAATTCAACACTCCTAATGTTCAAACGCCTGCTCCAACAAGAAAGAACTGTTAACGAGTATTTGTATGACCGGGGTGCTAGGACAACCTCTGTGGAGCTGGGGATTTTTTTTCCACGTTACTGGATGCTCATGCGCAATGCCTGTAGGCTCATGCGTCCTTTTGAGGAGGTGACAAACCTTGTCAGTCGCACCAAAGGCACCATCAGCGACATCAATACCATTTGTTTTCTTCCTGGAGCGTGCCCTGTGAAGAGTGCTGGATTAGGCTGTAGATGAGTGTGAAGAGGAAGAGTTGTGGTCTCCATCACCACCAGAATCAGTCTTATCAGCATCGCTTGCTGGAACAGCGGCAACGCAGGAAGAGGATTGTGAGGAAGAGGAGTCAGAGGAGGAATGTTTCTTTGAGGAGGAGGAGGAAGACCAAGCACAACAGGCATCCCAGGGTGCTCATTGTTGTCACCTATTTGGTACCCGTGGTGCTGTACGTGGCTGGGGGGAAGAAGATACCTTCAGTGAGATCAGTGAGGACGAGGAACGGGACATGATTTGCTCGGCATCCAACCTTGTGCAAATTGGGTCTTTCATGCTGGCGTGCCTGTTGAGGGACCCTCGTATAAAAAAGCTTAAGGAGAATGACCTGTACTGGGTGTCCACGCTACTAGACCCCCGGTATAAGCATAAAGTAACTGAAATGTTACCAGTTTCCCGCAAGTCGGAAAGGATGTAGCAGTTCAAAAATAAATTAAAAACTATGCTTTCTTTCATGTAATTAGCAAGAGTCCATGAGCTAGTGATGTATGGAATATACATTCCTACCAGGAGGGGCAAAGTTTCCCAAACCTTAAAATGCCTATAAATACACCCCTCACCACACCCACAATTCAGTTTTTACAAACTTTGCCTCCCATGGAGGTGGTGAAGTAAGTTTGTGCTAGATTCTACGTTGATATGCACTTCGCAGCAGGCTGAAGCCCGGCTTTCCTCTCCGAGTGCAGTGAATGTCAGAGGGATGTGAAGAGAGTATTGCCTATACTATACAATAGTCTTCCTCTAGGGGATCTATTTCATAGGTTCTCTGTTATCGGTCGTAGAGATTTCTTCTCCTACCTCCCTTTTCAGATCAACGATATAATCTTATATACCATTACCTCTACTGATTCTCGTTTCAGTACTGGTTTGGCTATCTACTATATGTAGATGAGTGTCCTAGGGTAAGTAAGTCTTATTTTTTGTGACACTCTAAGCTATGGTTGGGCATTTTATATGTAAAGTTCTAAATATATGTGTTTAAACTTATATTTGCCATGATTCAGGATAATCAGTATTCCTTCATTCAGACTGTCAGTTTCATTATTTGGGATAATGCATATGAATAAATATTTTTTTCTCACCTTGAAAATTTTCAATTGACTTTTTTCCCTGCGGGCTGTTTGCGGGGGCAGAAAATGCTTCAATTTATTGCGTCATTCTTGGCGCAAACTTTTTTGGAGCAAAATGTTGTCATTTCCAGCGCCGTAGTTGATGCCGGAAGTTTGTTCGTTGTTACGTCATTTTTTGACGCATGTGTGTTCAGATGTTTTTTTTGAGCCAAAAAATGTGGGCGTCGTTTTCGGTGTCAGAGGACGTGGCGTCATACTTGGCGCCAAAAATATGGGTTTTGTTGCTTCTGGTTGCTAGAAGCTTGTTTGTTTTGCATTTTTTCCCATTCCTGAAACTGTCATTTAAGGAATTTGATAATTTTGCTTTACATGTTGTTTTTTCTATTACATATTGCAAGATTTTCCATACACTGTTCCTGGATCAGAACATACTGAGGGATTCCTGTTGACTGAGATCAGTCCTACCAAAGCTAAGTTCATTTATTTTAAATGTTATGAATGTTTATCTTTAGCTATGGTTTGTAATAAGTTATCATGATAAACTTTTACATGCAGAATCCATTAGTTTTTATGCTTTATATATTGCTATTCTTTTTACATCTTATGTACAAGATATACTTAGAAATTTATAAGAATGTTTTTCTGATTTTATTTTAAAGGCTTTGACTGACATCCCGCCTTCTAATAAATTTTTAGGTCTTTTTCAAACTTCTTTTTTAGTTGATGAAGTTTCAAATGACCAACAACATAATTAATTATCCTTCTCTGATGGTGTTTTTTTCTCATTCAGAATTTTTCTTCATCAGATATTGACACTAACAAATCTACTTTTTTATTTTTTAATAGAGTACATTTGTTCTTGTTCAAAAGGTGTTGATTATTTTGGATATTGAAGTAACTAGTTCTTTGGATTTTAAAGACTAGCTAAACATTTCAATTCTGCTTATTTATCTTCTGTGATTTCTTTAGAGGTTTTTTCCAGTTCCTGATACTAGGGAATGGAATAGGCTGAGAATTTTCTTTTAGTCCTTCTTTAAGGTTTTTTTAAATTGTATTCTTTGCCAGCAGTTAGTTTTGAGGATAGATTCCCCAAGTTAATGTGGATATCTCTTCTGCTAAATATACTATTATTCTTATAGCAAATAGTATTTATTGTTTTCCTTCAGATGGTTGTATCTTATTTAAGGAAGATTATTTTCAGGTACTTTTCTTAGACCTGTAATTTATTTGGCTGATGTTGCAATTGCTTCATCTTTCTGGTTGGATACTTTAAGATCAAGTATCGGATTATGATTTGTTTAGCATTTTTAAAAGGACAAAATCTACTACTCATTTGAGGTTCAGACTAAGTGCTATTGCATTGTCTTGTTTTCTTGCATTTGTTGATTGTGCAAGTCCAGTGTGTTGACTGGTCCTTTAACTTAATTAACATGCTAATAATTTCATTTGTGTTGTCATTTTATTAGATATTTTCGCAAATGAGGTTTAATCTATGTCTTTAGCTATTTTAGCTAGAAAAACTTTGTGATTTCAATCTTGGAATGCTAATTTGATTTCTAAAATCCATATTTCTTTTTTTCCAAGGTAATCAATTATTTGGTTCATAATTGGATTAAATTCTTTAACTGTTACTATGGGCTTCAAGATTGAGTTCTAAGACTAAAACTTTAAGCTTATATTAGTTTTCTGTTCTTACTAAAGAATGGAGTCCTGAATTCTTCCCCAAGTAACATGTTTATAATTGGAAGTTTTATTCTTCATTCAATTAAGCCTTTTTAAAGTCAGCTCCCCAAATTTGCATGTAGGTGTGGTTCTTATTCCAGCTTGGCTGGTAAGGGGCAGGTTGAGACTTTTTTGAAATTTGTTTGGTTCTATTCGGTCCAAACTTCTTAGACTTTGGGTACAGAATAGGATTCAGAGTAAAACCATCTGTGAGAAGTCTTTTTTCTCTATCGTATTCCAGCTATTTCAGTAAGACTAACACTTTCCTGAAGTGTATTCAGACCTATATGTTTTGGGTACTAATGAAGCGCGGCTGGTCACCCGTTGGGGCTCAAGTGCTGCTCAGACCTGGAGTCTTCTGGGGTATTTATTCCAGTTCCATTTCTAGGAACCGGGTTTTGGGGTTTTATTCAAGACTATTCATTGTTCCAAAGATAGAAAATCCTTTTGAATTGTCATATAAGTGTACCATCTTTTAGAATGGAGTTTATATGGTCTATTCTGCCTTTTTGGTCAGTGATGGCATTATTTGTTTACAATAGATACAATAGATGCATATCTTCATTTTCTGTTTTCATTCAGATTATTTTCTTTTCTGAGATTCTCTTTTTTTGACAAGTATTACCAATTTGTTGCTTTTCCTTCTGGTCTATCGACAGCTCTAAGAATCTTTTCTAAGGTTCTCAGTGTTCCTTATTTGGATGGTGTGGTGGTACTGGTTCAGTCTTTTCATTCTGTGGAATCTCATACGATTCAACTTTGTTGTCTCTTCAAGACATGTTTAGAGGATCTTCTTATCAAAAGCTCCTTGATTCCTCACACCAGGTTCACCTTTTTTAGGTTTCCAGATAAATTGTGTCAATGTTTTTGTCTCTAACAGACAAGTGACAAGTTTATAGGGTTCCGTTTGTCGGAATTTTCAGTCTCTATTATTTCCTTCAAGTTGCTATATATGCATGGAAGTTTTAGGTTTCATGGCTGCGGCATTGGATTTGATTCCCTTTGCTCATTTAGGAAACCTTTCCAGTTTGCTTATGCTGAATAATGTTGCAGGGATTCTAGGATATAATTTTTTATATCTTTGAATCCTAATGTTCAACTATATTTGATTCGGTGGTTAAGATCACCATCATTTAGTTCTATAGGTCTCTTCGGTTCTTTCAACCTGGACCATGATCTGCAGATGCGAGTCTTTTAGGTTGGGAGGCTGTCTGAGGAGCTCTGTCAGCACAAGGGGTTTGGAAATCTCAGAGTTCTTCAGTTTGGTTTCTTTTTGAAGAAGAGACGTTTATTGTTTTTTCAGACAGATATTGTCACAACTGTGGCATATGTCAATCATCAGGGTGGGACTTTCAGTTCTTAGGCTGTGACAGAAGTATCTTGGATATTTGCTTTGGCTAAATTCAGCTCCTATCTAATTTCTATGGTCTTTTTCCCAGGTATAGACATTGGGAAGCGGATTATCTCTATTAATCAAGCTTTACATCCGGAAGAATGGTCTCTTTACCCAGATATGTTTTCAATTTTTCAGATGTGAGGGCTTCCAGTAATAGATCTGTTGGCATTTCATCTAAACAAGGAACTTTCCAGGGGCCTATTCAGGTTCGGGGATCCTCAGGCAGAAGTAGTGTATGCATTGACACTTCCTTGGAATTATCAATCTGCCTATATTTTTTTCATCTCTGGTTCTTCTTTTTTAAGTGATTTTCATAATCATCAGAGAGCAATCTTTGGTGTGGCTGGTGGCTTTAGCATGGCCACACAGGTTTTGGTATATGGTTCTTGTCCGGATGTTCAGTTGCCAATCTTGGTTACTTCCATTATAGTCAGACCTTATATCTTAACTTTCATTTTTTTCATCAGGAATTCAAATTATTAATTTGATGGTATGAAAATGTAATGCTTAGTACTTAATCATAGGAGTTTCTCTGACTCAGTAAGTAATACTATGTTGCAGGCTCGTAAATCTGTGTCTAATAGGATTTATTATCGAGTTTGGAAGATTTACATCTCTTGATGCTCTTCTTATGAATTTTCTTGGCATTCTTTTAGAATTCCTAGGATTTTATAATATCTTCATAAGGTTTTGTCTGCATGTTCCTTGAAAGGACAAATCTCTGCTTTTCCTGTGCTGTTTCACAGTAAGAATTGCTAAATCTTTCTAATATTCTTTGTTTTGTTCAGGCTTTGGTTCATATCAAGCCTGCCATTAAGCCAATTTCTCCTCTTTGGATTCTTAATTTGATTCTGAAGGCTTTACAGGCTCTTTGAGCATATGCTTTCTTTGGACATTAATTACTTTTATGGAAAGTATTGTTCTTTTTAGACATCTCTTCAACTAGAACAGTTTTAAATTATCTGTTCTTTCTTGTGAATCTCCTTGTTCTGATTTTTCATCAGGATAAGGTGGTTTTGGCTGTCCTCATTTCAATTTTCACCTAAAGTTGTGAATTCTAACAACATTAGTGGAGGAATTATTGTTTTTTCTTTGTGTCTTAATCCTAAGAATTCTTTGGTAAGATTCTTACATTCTTTGGATGTTTTGAAATATTATGTTGGAGCTATTCAGATTTCTGACAGACGTCTAGTCTATTTGTTATCTTTTCTGGTTTTAGGAAAGGTCAGAAGGCTTCTGCCATTTCTTTGGCATCTTGGTTAAAGCTTTTGATTCATCATGCTTATTTGGAGTCGGGTTAATCCCCGTCTCAGAGGATTGTGGCTCATTCTACTAGGTAAGTTTCTACTTCCTGGGCTTTTTAAGAATGAAGCTTCTGTTGATCAGATTTGCAAAGCAATGATTTGGTCTTCTTTGCATACTTTTACTAAATTCTACCATTTTGATGTTTTCTCTTCTTAGAAGCAGTTTTTGGTAGAATAGTACTTCAGGCAGCTGTTTCAGTGTGATTCTTCTGCTTATAATATCTGTTTTTTTCATTATAAGATTAAAACTTTTTGGACTTGGGTTGTGGATTAATTTTTCAGCGGAATTGGCTGTCTTTATTTTATCCCTGAGTGACTCTTGCGTGGAAGTTCCACATCTTGGGTATCTGCTATCCCATATGACACTAGCTCATGGACTCTTGCTAATTACATGAAAGAAAACATAATTTATGTAAGAACTTACCTGATAATTTAATTTCTTTCATATTAGTCCATATTAGTCCATGAGGCCCACCTTTTTTGTGGTGGTTATGATTTTTTTGCATAAAGCACAATTATTCCAATTCCTTATTTTTGATGCTTTGGCTCCTTTCTTATCACCCCACTTCTTGGTTATTCGTTAAACTGAATTTTGGGTGTGGTGAGGGGTGTATTTATAGGCATTTTAAGGTTTGGGAAACTTTGCCCCTCTTGGTAGGAATGTATATCCCATACGTCACTAGCTCATGAACTCTTGCTAATATGAAAGAAATGAATTTATCAGGTAAGTTCTAACATAAATTGTGTTTTACACAGCATATAAGGGTGATGTCACAGAAGCACAACGGGAATCGAACAGGGGAAGAGATGAAATTAATACTCCTTCTCCCACGACCACGCCGGCAAGGACAGCACGCTTTCCAGACGTGTTGTTGATGGAGGACATGCGGACCTTTTTAACTCCTATGCATCGCCACAGCCCTTTGGGATCCAGCCTCAGAGAAAGACTCAACTGACAGGTATCAGACTACCTAGCATTAACTGCGGATCTTGACACTCTTAGGAGCGATGGACCCCTTGACTACTGAGTGTGCAGGCTTGACCTGTGGCCTGAGCTATCCCAATTTGCAATCAAACTTCTGGCCTGCCCAGCTTCAAGTGTCCTTTCAGAAAGGACCTTCAGTGCAGCAGGAGGTTTTGTCACTGAGAAGAGAAGTCGCCTAGGTCAAAAAAGTCTTGATTATCTCCCCTTTATTAAAATGAATGAGGGATGGATCCAGAAGGGACTGACATTGGGCAATACATTTGAGTAAAAAAGGCCTGATGAGATGAGCTGCCTTGGGCTACAAATGGTACACACGCTGCTGTATTTTATCTTCGAATGGCGGATGACTTGTGTGACTTATCCGCCAACAACTAGTGTTCAAGCCTCAAGGTTTTAGTGCACTTTAGAACTGTTCTACAAACATCAATTTTTCTTGCCACTGCTAAAGCTTACGGCTGCAACAATACCTTATTTTTCAGGCATTTGGACATGCCTAATTTTTCTGGCCTCTGGTGATGCACTGTGGCTACAAAAACAAAACAAAAGAAAAAGGCACATAACAGTGATTAAACTGTTAAAAATAGTACTCATTAACACACCACTCATATCTGGTGGCACATTAGATTGCACGCGCAGTGCCCCAAATTTGAAGTAGGAGGACCGAACAAGCATCTTTTTCCATCTCCTGGTTCCTAAAAATTATCTCCGGGCTCCTAAAAACAATACCATACTTGTACTCGATTGTGCAAAAGCAAGTGATGGCATATGGGGTCTTTCATGCTGTTGTGCCTGTTAAGGGTCCCTGACCCTCGTATAAAAAGGCTGAAGGAGAATGACCTGTACTGGGTGTCCAAGCATCTTTTTCCATCTCCCGGTTCCTAAAAATTATCTCCGGGTTCCTATAATTGATGCCATACCTGTACTCAATTGTGCAAAAGGATGGCATATGGGGTCTTTCATGCTGTTGTGCCTGTTGAGGGTCCTTGACCCTCGTATAAAAAGGCTGAAGGAGAAGGACCTGTACTGGGTGTCAAAGCATCTTTTTTTATCTCCTGGTTCCTAAAAATTATCACCGGGTTCCTATAATCGATGCCATACCTGTACTTGATTATGCAAAAGGATGGCATATGGGGTCTTTCATGCTGTTGTGCCTGTTGAGGGTCCTGGACCCTCGTATAAAAAGGCTGAAGGAGAACGACCTGTACTGGATGTCAAAGCATCTTTTTCCATCTCCCAGTTACTAAAAAATATCACCGGGTTCAAATAATCAATGCCATACCTGTACTCTATTGTGCAAAAGGATGGCATATGTGGTGTTTCATGCTGTTGTGCCTGTTGAGTGTCCTTGACCCTTGTATAAAAAGGCTGAAGGAGAACGACCTGTACTGGATGTCAAAGCATCTTTTTCCATCTCCCGGTTCCTAAAAATTATCCCTGGGTTCCAATAATCGATGCCAAACCTGTACTCTATTGTGCAAAAGGATGGCATATGTGGTGTTTCCTGCTGTTGTTTCTGTTGAGGGTCCTGGACCCTCGTCTAAAAAGGCTGAAGGAGATCGAGCTGTACTGGGTGTCCAAGCATCTTTTTCCATCTCCCGGTTCCTAAAAATTATCTCCGGGTTCCTAAAATTGATGCCATACCTGTACTGGATTGTTCAAAAGGATGGCATATGTGGTGTTTCCTGTTGTTGTTTCTGTTGAGAGTCCAGGACCCTCGTATAAAAAGGCTGAAGGAGAACAAAGTGTACTGGTTGTCCAAGCATCTTTTTCGATCTCCCGGCTCCTAAAAATTATCTCCGGGTTCCTAAAATCGATGCCATACCTGTACTCTATTGTTCAAAAGGATGGCATATGTGGTGTTTCCTGCTGTTGTTTCTGTTGAGGGTCCTGGACCCTCGCCTAAAAAGGCTGAAGGAGAACGAGCTGTACTGGGTGTCAAAGCATCTTTTTCCATCTCCCGGTTCCTAAAAATTATCTCCGGGTTCCTAAAATCGATGCCATACCTGTACTCTATTGTTCAAAAGGATAGCATATGTGGTGTTTCCTGCTGTTTTTTCTGTTGAGGGTCCTGGACCCTCTTCTAAAAAGGCTGAAGGAGAACGAGCTGTACTGGGTGTCCAAGCATCTTTTTCCATCACCCGGTTCCTAAAAATTATCTCTGGGTTCCTAAAATCGATGCCATACCTGTACTCTATTGTTCAAAAGGATGGCATATGTGGTTTTTCCTGCTGTTGTTTCTGTTGAGGGTCCTGGACCCTCGCCTAAAAAGGCTGAAGGAGAACGAGCTGTACTTGGTGTCCAAGCATCTTTTTCCATCTCCCGGTTCCTGAAAATGATCTCCGGGTTCCTAAAATTGATGCCATACCTGTACTCTATTGTTCAAAAGTATGGCATATGTGGTGTTTCCTGCTGTTGTTTCTGTTGAGGGTCCTGGACCCTCGTCTAAAAAGGCTGAAGGAGAACGACCAGTACTGGGTGTCCAAGCATCTTTTTCCATCTCCTGGTTCCTAAAAATTATCCCCGGGTTCCAATAATCGATGCCATACCTGTACTCTATTGTGCAAAAGGATGGCATAGGTGGTGTTTCATGCTGTTGTTTCTGTTGAGGGTCCGGGACCCTCGTATAAAAAGGCGGAACGAGAACGACCTGTACTGGATGTCAAAGCATCTTTTTCCATCTCCCGGTTCCTAAAATGATCTCTGGGTTCCTATAATCAATGCCATACCTGTACTCTATTGTGCAAAAGGATGGCATATGTTGTTTGTCATGCTGTTGTGCCTGTTGAGGGTCTGGGACTCTCGTATAAAAAGGCAGAAGGAGAGCGACCTGTACTGGATGTCAAAGCATCTTTTTCAATCTCCCGGTTCCTAAAAATTATCTCTGGGTTCCTAAAATCGATGCCATACCTGTACTGGATTGTTTAAAAGGATGGCATATGTGGTGTTTCCTGCTGTTGTTTCTGTTGAGGGTCCGGGACCCTCTTATAAAAAGGCTGAAGGAGAACAAAGTGTACTGGTTGTCCAAGCATCTTTTTCCATCTCCCGGTTCCTAAAAATTATCTCCAGGTTCCTAAAATCGATGCCATACCTGTACTCTATTGTTCAAAAGGATGGTATATGTGGTGTTTCCTGCTGTTGTTTCTGTTGAGGGTCCTGGACCCTCGTCTAAAAAGGCTGAAGGAGAACGAGCTGTACTGTGTGTCCAAGCATCTTTTTCCATCTCCCGGTTCCAAAAAATCATCTCCGGGTTCCTAAAATCGATGCCATACCTGTACTGGATTGTTCAAAAGGATGGCATATGTGGTGTTTCCTGTTGTTGTTTCTGTTGAGAGTCCGGGACCCTCGTATAAAAAGGCTGAAGGAGAACAAAGTGTACTGGTTGTCCAAGCATCTTTTTCCATCTCCCGGTTCCTAAAAATTATCTCCGGGTTCCTAAAATCGATGCCATACCTGTACTCTATTGTTCAAAAGGATGGCATATGTGGTGTTTCCTGCTGTTGTTTCTGTTGAGGGTCCTGGACCCTCACCTAAAAAGGCTGAAGGAGAACGAGCTGTACTGGGTGTCCAAGCATCTTTTTCCATCTCCCGGTTGCTAAAAATTTTCTCCGGGTTCCTAAAATCGATGCCATACCTGTACTCTATTGTTCAAAAGGATAGCATATGTGGTGTTTCCTGCTGTTGTTTCTGTTGAGGGTCCTGGTCCTGGACCCTCGTCTAAAAAGGCTGAAGGAGAACGAGCTGTACTGGGTGTCCAAGCATCTTTTTCCATCTCCCGGTTCCTAAAAATTATCTCTGGGTTCCTAAAATCGATGCCATACCTGTACTCTATTGTTCAAAAGGATGGCATATGTGGTTTTTCCTGCTGTTGTTTCTGTTGAGGGTCCTGGACCCTCGCCTAAAAAGGCTGAAGGAGAACTAACTGTACTTGGTGTCCAAGCATCTTTTTCCATCTCTCGGTTCCTGAAAATTATCTCCGGGTTCCTAAAATCGATGCCATACCTGTACTCTATTGTTCAAAAGTATGGCATATGTGGTGTTTCCTGCTGTTGTTTCTGCTGAGGGTCCTGAACCCTCGTCTAAAAAGGCTGAAGGAGAACGAGCTGTACTGGGTGTCCAAGCATCTTTTTCCATCTCCCGGTTCCTAAAAATTATCTCTGGGTTCCTATAATCGATGCCATACCTGTACTCTATTGTGCAAAAGGATGGCATATGTTGTTTGCCATGCTGTTGTGCCTGTTGAGGGTGCGGGACCCTCGTATAAAAAGGCGGAAGGAGAGCGACCTGTACTGGATGTCATAGCATCTTTTTCAATCTCCCGGTTGCTAAAAATTATATCCGGGTTCCTAAAATCGATGCCATACCTGTACTCTATTGTGCAAAAAGATGGCATAGGTGGTGTTTCATGCTGTTGTGTCTGTTGAGGGTCCTGGACCCTCGTATAAAAAGGCTGAAGGAGAACAAAGTGTACTGGTTGTCCAAGCATCTTTTTCCATATCCCGGTTCCTAAAAATTATCTCCGGGTTCCTAAAATCGATGCCATACCTGTACTCTATTGTGCAAAATGATGGCATAGGTGGTGTTTCATGCTGTTGTGTCTGTTGAGGGTCCTGGACCATCGTATAAAAAGGCTGAAGGAGAACGACCTGTACTGGATGTCAAAGCATATTTTTCCATCTCCCGGTTCCTAAAAATTATCTCCGGGTTCCAATAATCAATGCCATACCTGTACTGTATTGTGCTAAAGGATGGCATATGTGGTGTTTCATTCTGTTGTTTCTGTTAAGGGTCCGGGACACTCGTATAAAAAGGCTGAAGGAGAACGACCTGTACTGGATGTCAAAGCATCTTTTTCCATCTCCCGGTTCCTAAAAATCCCAGCTCTTTGCATACCAGCCCACAGATTCTGTAACAGATCTCTCTTGCAGGTAGAGTTGCAGCAAGAATGCAGGGTCAGAACCACTGCAACTGGTATACCTGAAAGAATCAGACTGTACCAGACCACATGTATGTCCTATTGTTGTACTTTTTTAGTATAATTATAGATCATGATGGCCATATAGACCTCCTCCGATAGGTGGGAGTAACAGGGATGAAAGTGCTAAGCATAGTACTACTTAACACAACCTTACCATGGGTCCCAGAATGCATGTTTTATTATTATATTTTGTAAGGGTAATCATGCAGCCCATATAGACCTCCCCCGATAGGGGGAGTAAGAGGGATTAAACTGCTAAGAATAGTACTATTTAACACAACCTTGTTACCGTAGGTCCCAAACCACATGTCAGATTGTTGTACTTTGTTAGGCTAATTATATATCATGCTGGCCATATACACCTCCCCCGGTAGGGGGAGTAACTGGTATTAAACTGCTAAGAATAGTACTACTTAACACAACCTTACCATGGGTCCCAGCCCGCATGTCTTATTGTTATACTTTGTAAGGGTAATTATATATCATGCAGGCCATATAGACCTCCACCAATAGGGGGAGTAAAAGGGATGGAAGTGCTAAGATAGTACTACTTAACACAACCTAGTTACCATGGGTCCCAGACCGCGTGTCTTGTTGTTATACTTTGTCAGGGTAATCATGCACGCCATATAGACCTCCCCCGATAAGGGGAGTAACAGGGATTAAAGTGCTAACAATAGTACTACTTAACACAACCTAGTTACCATGGGTCCTAGACCGCATGTTTTATTATTATACTTTTTCAGGGTAATTATATATCTATCAAATCTATCTATTTATCTTCTATCTATTTTATCTAACTATCAATCTATGTATATCTATCTATCAAATCCATCTATCTCGTGGCCGAACTATTTTGAGACAGCCACTTGTGTTTAGCACAAATTTGAAGTAGGAGGACAGACCAATCATCTTCTTCCATCTCCCTGTTCCAAAAATGCAGGCCATATAGACCTCCCCCGATAGGGGGGAGTAAAGGTAGTAGTAAACTGCTAAGAATAGTACTACTTAACACACCACGGGTCCCAGACCGCATGTCTTATTGTTATACTCTGTCAGGGAAATTATATATCTTTCAACTCTATCTATTTATCTATCGAATCTATCTATCAATCGTATCTGTCAAATGTATATTGCATCTATTGATCTATGTCATTTGTATCTATCAAATGTATATTGCATCTTTTGATCTATGTAATTCGTATCTATCAAATGTATATTGCATCTCTTGATCTATATAATTCGTATCTATCAAATGTATATTGCATCTATTGATCTATGTATTTTGTATCTATCATATGTATATTGCATCTATTGAGCTATGTAATCTATGTATCTATCTATCTATCAAATCTATCTATCTCGTGGTTGTGCAAATGGACTGTTTGCGGTTGTTTGCGGTGCGTTACACGGGGAGTTTGGTCTGTCACTGTGAAGCGGGCGTAACCCTTACACTACCTGATCGATACAACATCATACCTGATGTTTTAAAGCACGTTATTGCAAACAATTTGGAAATGTTAGGTGATTTAGGCCCTTTATGGGTTAAAACCAGACTCTGCATCAACTATGTAATTTCCCATGGGAGTTTTGCCATGGATCCCCCTCCAGCATGCCACAGTCCATGTGTTAGTACCCTTGAAACAACTTTTCCATCACTATTGTGGCCAGAAAGAGTCCTTGTAGGTTTTAAAGTTCTCCTGACTATTGAAGTCAATGGCGGTTCCCCGGTTCGCGAACAATAGCGGAAGTTCGAGTCCGCAGTTCGCGAACCGAAATTTTTAAGTTTGCAACATCACTAGTTACAGAGTGCTTTTGTTTGCTTACTACACTAAACTCAGTAAACCTATTAGGGTGCCTATGTTGTGTATGCTACTTTTATGTAATCTCTTTGTGTAATTTCTTGTGCCAATTGATTTTATTAAGTTTGGTGTGTAGTGTTTGTTGTACCATCTTTACCACAAAGACTGTATTTTTATTGTGTTGTTTTTACATACTTTAGCATGTTTTATATGTGGATTTCTATTTAGTGTACATTCTGTATTTTTTAGAACAAGATTGATATTAAATGAATTTTAAAATATAAAAATACTTTCACTCCATCCTATATTATAAAATAAATGGAATATTATTATTTATAGCCATACTAGTTTATATTAAGCTATTTGAAGTTTGGATTAGCTCTAATACTCTATAATTATCTTTCTAATTACGCCTGTAAGCTGTTTTGAAAAAAATCACCTGTTTTTGTTGGCATTATAAACCACTTTGTGAGCGCAGATCATTCTTTGTTTAAAATAGTCTATATATTCTTTAAACATTGTCCCCCTGTGGTTGTGCCAAAATACTAAAAACAATTATTACCCTAATTTAAAAACACACCCATGTGAAAAGAAAGAAGTTTGTGAAATAATATATAGTGAAAGCAGAATAATCTGATTTGTATTGGCTGCCGTATTTAAAGGGACAGAAAGTTCAAACTTAAATGGACATTCCTGTCAAAATTTAAATGCAAATAAATTAATTATATCTTTGATTAGAAACATATGTGGAATATACATATATTTGCAAAAATGCTTCTAGTAAAAGTTATCACTCTTAGATATTCTCGGTGCACCAGCATTTTAAATAGCACAGCTGCCCAGAGTGACAGTGGAGCTTGTAATATGTCAGCTATTAACAAATTGGTTCATTACTAGATGATACAAGCATCTTAGGCTCTTTCAGCATGTGCTGTCTTTAAAATGCTGGTGCACGGTGCATACTTAAATACAGTTTTGAAACAGCTATAGCTTTTACAAGAAGCATTTTTGCTAATACATGTATATTACAAACATTTTTCTATTCAAAACTGTAATGCATCCATGTGATTTAAATTTTGGCTGGAATGTTGCTTAAAAATGTGTATGAATGTATTTCAATTTAAAATAGCAGCATTTTTGCAATATACTTTAATTAGCATTAGCAAAAAATGCTTCTAGTAAAAGTTACACATATGCCCCGTGCACCAGTATTCAAACATCATGGCTGCTCTGCGAGCTGACAGTGGTGTGTATTATGTTTGTGTCATATAAGCGACTGCTGACTCTCTCAGCCATTGCAAGAGGCTGGTTATTGCTACCATGAAATTGCGGTAGCAATTAGCGCTCAGAAAATTAAACAGAAATCCGATCTCTGGTTCATTTTCTAAAAGTGCCCCAAATGCCCTCAAAATAGAGGGCATTATAGTTTTTTTATTGAAAACAATCTAGTGTTTCTTTTTTAATATATAAAAAAAACCCCAGCACTAGGCTGTTTTGGGGCTTTAAAGTTGGTGGGAATGGGCTATTAGAAAAAAAAAAAAAACGGAACTGAAAAACAGAATTTCTGCTTATCTGATAAATTACTTTCTCCAACGGTGTGTCCGGTCCACGGCGTCATCCTTACTTGTGGGATATTCTCTTCCCCAACAGGAAATGGCAAAGAGTCCCAGCAAAGCTGGTCACATGATCCCTCCTATGCTCCGCCCACCCTAGTCATTCGACCGACGGACAGGAAGAAATATATATAGGAGAAATCATATGATACCGTGGTGACTGTAGTTAGAGAAAATAATTCATCAGACTTGATTAAAAAAACCAGGGCGGGCCGTGGACCGGACACACCGTTGGAGAAAGTAATTTATCAGGTAAGCATAAATTCTGTTTTCTCCAACATTGGTGTGTCCGGTCCACGGCGTCATCCTTACTTGTGGGAACCAATACCAAAGCTTTAGGACACGGATGAAGGGAGGGAGCAAATCAGGTCACCTAAACGGAAGGCACCACAGCTTGCAAAACCTTTCTCCCAAAAATAGCCTCCGAAGAAGCAAAAGTATCAAATTTGTAAAATTTGGCAAAAGTGTGCAGTGAAGACCAAGTCGCTGCCTTACATATCTGATCAACAGAAGCCTCGTTCTTGAAGGCCCATGTGGAAGCCACAGCCCTAGTGGAGTGAGCTGTGATTCGTTCAGGAGGCTGCCGTCCGGCAGTCTCATAAGCCAAACGGATAATGTTTTTAAGCCAAAAGGAAAGAGAGGTGGAAGTCGCTTTTTGACCTCTCCTTTTACCAGAATAAACAACAAACAAGGATGATGTTTGTCTGAAATCTTTAGTAGCCTCTAAATAGAATTTTAGAGCACGGACAACGTCCAAATTGTGTAACAAACGCTCCTTCTTTGAAACTGGATTCGGACACAAAGAAGGTACAACTATCTCCTGGTTAATATTTTTGTTAGAAACAACTTTAGGAAGAAAACCAGGCTTAGTACGCAAAACCACCTTATCTGCATGGAACACCAGATAAGGAGTAGAACACTGCAGAGCAGATAACTCTGAAACTCTTCTAGCAGAAGAGATTGCAACCAAAAACAAAACTTTCCAAGATAGTAACTTAATATCTACGGAATGTAAGGGTTCAAACGGAACCCCTTGAAGAACTGAAAGAACTAGATTTAAACTCCAGGGAGGAGTCAAAGGTCTGTAAACAGGCTTGATCCTAACCAGAGCCTGAACAAATGCTTGAACATCTGGCATAGCTGCCAGTCGTTTGTGTAGTAAGACAGATAAAGCAGAAATCTGTCCCTTTAGAGAACTTGCAGATAATCCTTTCTCCAAACCTTCTTGTAGAAAGGATAGAATCTTAGGAATCTTTATCTTGTTCCATGGCAATCCTTTGGATTCACACCAACAGATATATTTTTTCCATATTTTATGGTAAATTTTTCTAGTTACAGGCTTTCTAGCCTGAATCAGAGTATCTATTACAGAATCTGAAAACCCACGCTTTGATAAAATCAAGCGTTCAATCTCCAAGCCGTCAGCTGGAGAGAAACCAGATTCGGATGTTCGAATGGACCTTGAACAAGAAGGTCCTGTCTCAAAGGTAGCTTCCATGGTGGAGCCGATGACATATTCACCAGGTCTGCATACCAAGTCCTGCGTGGCCACGCAGGAGCTATCAAGATCACCGAAGCCCTCTCCTGATTGATCCTGGCTACCAGCCTGGGAATGAGAGGAAACAGTGGGAATACATAAGCTAGGTTGAAGGTCCAAGGTGCTACTAGTGCATCTACTAGAGTCGCCTTGGGATCCCTGGATCTGGACCCGTAGCAAGGAACCTTGAAGTTCTGACGAGACGCCATCAGATCCATGTCTGGAATGCCCCATAATTGAGTTATTTGGGCAAAGATTTCCGGATGGAGTTCCCACTCCCCCGGATGGAATGTCTGACGACTCAGAAAATCCGCTTCCCAATTTTCCACTCCTGGGATGTGGATCGCAGACAAGTGGCAGGAGTGATCCTCCGCCCATTGAATTATTTTGGTCACTTCTTCCATCGCCAGGGAACTCCTTGTTCCCCCCTGATGATTGATATATGCAACAGTCGTCATGTTGTCTGATTGAAACCTTATGAATTTGGCCTTTGCTAGTTGAGGCCAAGCTTTGAGAGCATTGAATATCGCTCTCAGTTCCAGAATGTTTATCGGGAGAAGAGATTCTTCCCGAGACCATAGACCCTGAGCTTTCAGGGGTTCCCAGACCGCGCCCCAGCCCACCAGGCTGGCGTCGGTCGTGACAATGACCCACTCTGGTCTGCGGAAGCTCATTCCCTGTGACAGATTGTCCAGGGTCAGCCACCAACGGAGTGAATCTCTGGTCTTTTGATCTACTTGAATCGTCAGAGACAAGTCTGTATAATCCCCATTCCACTGTCTGAGCATGCACAGTTGTAATGGTCTTAGATGAATTCGTGCAAAAGGAACTATGTCCATTGTTGCAACCATCAATCCTATTACTTCCATGCACTGCACTATGGAAGGACGAAGAACAGAATGAAGTACTTGACAAGAGCTTAGAATTTTTGATTTTCTGACCTCTGTCAGAAAAATCCTCATTTCTAAGGAATCTATTATTGTTCCCAAGAAGGGAACTCTTGTTGACAGGGACAGAGACCTTTTTTCTTTGTTCACCTTCCATCCATGAGATCTGAGAAAGGCTAGGGCGATGTCCGTATGAGCCTTTGCTTTTGACAGAGACGACGCTTGAATCAGGATGTCGTCCAAGTAAGGTACTACTGCAATGCCCCTTGGTCTTAGAACCTCTAGAAGGGACCCTAGTACCTTTGTGAAAATCCTTGGAGCAGTGGCTAATCCGAATGGAAGTGCCACAAACTGGTAATGCTTGTCCAGAAAAGCGAACCTTAGGAACTGATGATGTTCCTTGTGGATAGGAATATGTAGGTACGCATCCTTTAAATCCACGGTAGTCATAAATTGATTTTCCTGGATAGTAGGTAGGATCGTTCGAATAGTTTCCATTTTGAACGATGGTACCCTGAGAAATTTGTTTAGGATCTTGAGATCCAAAATTGGTCTGAATGTTCCCTCTTTTTTGGGAACTATGAACAGGTTGGAATAAAAACCCATCCCTTGTTCTCTTATTGGAACTGGATGAATCACTCCCATCTTTAACAGGTCTTCTACACAATGTAAGAATGCCTGTCTTTTTATTTGGTTTGAAGATAATTGAGACCTGTGGAACCTTCCCCTTGGGGGTAGTTCCTTGAATTCCAGGAGATAACCTTGAGAAACTATTTCTAGCGCCCAAGGATCCTGAACATCTCTTGCCCAAGCCTGAGCAAAGAGAGAAAGTCTGCCCCCCACCAGATCCGGTCCCGGATCGGGGGCTATCCCTTCATGCTGTTTTGGTAGCAGTGGTAGGCTTCTTGGCCTGCTTACCCTTGTTCCAGCCTTGCATTGGTTTCCAGGCTGGTTTGGGTTGTGAAGTATTACCCTCTTGCTTAGAGGATGTAGAATTAGAGGCTGGTCCGTTTCTGCGAAAGGGACGAAAATTAGGCTTATTTTTAGCCTTAAAAGACCTATCCTGTGGGAGGGCGTGGCCCTTTCCCCCAGTGATGTCTGAAATAATCTCTTTCAAATCAGGTCCAAATAATGTTTTACCCTTGAAAGGAATGTTAAGCAATTTTGTCTTGGAAGACACATCCGCTGACCAAGACTCTAGCCAAAGCGCTCTGCGCGCCACGATAGCAAACCCTGAATTTTTCGCCGCTAATCTAGCTAATTGCAAAGCGGCATCTAAAATAAAAGAGTTAGCCAATTTAAGTGCTTGAACTCTGTCCATAACCTCCTCATACGAAGATTCTTTATTGAGCGACTTTTCTAGTTCCTCGAACCAGAAACACGCTGCCGTAGTGACAGGAACAATGCATGAAATTGGTTGTAGAAGGTAACCTTGCTGAACAAAAATCTTTTTAAGCAAACCCTCTAATTTTTTATCCATAGGATCTTTGAAAGCACAACTATCTTCGATAGGAATAGTAGTGCGTTTGTTTAGAGTAGAAACCGCCCCCTCGAACTTGGGGACTGTCTGCCATAAGTCCTTTCTGGGGTCGACTATAGGAAATAATTTCTTAAATATAGGGGGGGGACAAAAGGTATGCCGGGCCTTTCCCACTCTTTATTTACTATGTCCGCCACCCGCTTGGGTATAGGAAAAGCGTCGGGGGGCACCGGAACCTCTAGGAACTTGTCCATCTTACATAACTTCTCTGGAATGACCAAATTGTCACAATCATCCAGAGTAGATAATACCTCCTTAAGCAGTGCGCGGAGATGTTCTAATTTAAATTTAAATGTCACAACATCAGGTTCAGCTTGATGAGAAATCTTTCCTGAATCTGAAATTTCTCCCTCAGACAAAACCTCCCTCATGGCCCCTTCAGATTGGTGTGAGGGTATGACAGAACAATTATCATCAGCGTCCTCTTGCTCTTCAGTGTTTAAAACAGAGCAATCGCGCTTTCTCTGATAAGTAGGCATTTTGGATAAAAGATTTGCTATAGAGTTATCCATTACAGCCGTTAATTGTTGCATGGTAATAAGTATTGGCGCACTAGATGTACTAGGGGCCTCCTGTGTGGGCATAACTGGTGTAGACACAGTAGGGGATGATGTAGTATCATGTTTACTCCCCTCATTTGAGGAATCATCTTGGGCAATATCATTATCTGTGGCATTACTGTCCTTACTTTGTTTGGACACTATGGCACAATTATCACATAAATTTAAATGGGGAGACACATTGGCTTTCATACATATAGAACATAGCTTATTTGATGGTACAGACATGTTAAACAGGCTTAAACTTGTCAACAAAGCACAAAAAACGTTTTAAAATAAAACCGTTACTGTCACTTTAAATTTCAAACTGAAAACACTTTATTACTGAATATGTGAAAAAGTATGAAGGAATTGTTCAAAATTCACCAAAATTTCACCACAGTGTCTTAAAGCATTAAAAGTATTGCACACCAAATTTCAGAGCTTTAACCCTTAAAATAACGGAACCGGAGCCGTTTTTACATTTAACCCCTATACAGTCCCAGCTATATGCTTTGCTGAGACCCAACCAAGCCCAGAGGGGAATACGATACCAAATGATGCCTTCTATAAGCTTTTTCAGTGATTCTTAGCTCCTCACACATGCATCTGCATGCCTTGCTCTCCAAAAACAACTGCGCATTAGTGGCGCGAAAATGAGGCTCTGTCTATAACTAGAAAAGGCCCCCATCTGAAAAAGGTGTCCAACACAGTGCCTGCCGTTTTTCTAAACAATCCCCAAGATTATAATAACCATTATTAGTTAGAATCTGCATAATATGCCTAGTAAAGCAATTGTTTTAGCCCAGAAAAATGTCTACCAGTTTTTGAAGCCCTTTTTGAAGCCCTTTATTCTTTTATGTTTAACTAAGAAAATGGCTTACCGGTCCCCATGAGGGGAAATGACAGCCTTCCAGCATTACATGGTCTTGTTAGAAATATGGCTAGTCATACCTTGAGCAGAAAGGTCTGCTAACTGTTTCCCCCAACTGAAGTTACTTCATCTCAACAGTCCTGTGTGGAAACAGCAATCGATTTTAGTAACTGTCTGCTAAAATCATCTTCCTCTTACAAACAGAAATCTTCATCCTTTTTCTGTTTCAGAGTAAATAGTACATACCAGCACTATTTTAAAATAACAAACACTTGATAGAAGAATAAAAACTACATTTAAACACCAAAAAAACTCTTAACCATCTCCGTGGAGATGTTGCCTGTGCAACGGCAAAGAGAATGACTGGGGTGGGCGGAGCCTAGGAGGGATCATGTGACCAGCTTTGCTGGGACTCTTTGCCATTTCCTGTTGGGGAAGAGAATATCTCACAAGTAAGGATGACGCCGTGGACCGGACACACCAATGTTGGAGAAAGTACCTTTACATTGTGGTCTATGGGAACTGTGTGCTCTCATCTACTGCAATGTAAATATATATTAATATATACATATATATACATAAACATATTAACACATAAATATATAAGTATATATATATATAATTCTTTATTTATATGAAGAACATGTCATACATAACAGTCATCAAACAATCTTTCAAAAATTGCAATAAAACGACAATTAGGTTAACATTGCAGATGCTGACAAATGTCTTACAGTCTCAATTTGAGTCTAGTCTCTGGATGTGGTTTCAATGTTAAAGTTACATATGCATGTCCTCAGATTTTTAATTTTAGTATAAACAAAACAAAAAAAATATTTCAGAGCCTTAGCTCAACAGTTTGGGTCGTCCCCCCTCCTACTTATCACAGTCCTCATCTGTGAATAACACAGTTGCGGTATAAGATTAATGGTACAATTGATTTTGTGCAGACTTAGTTCCATTACTTCAGACTTTTTTCTCTAGGGTGCCATTTAACCCTACTTCGCTAGTATACAAAAAAGAACCTCACTGGTACTTGTGTCTGTCGTTAATTCAGATCTATTTGCCATTCACCCCTCAACTGAGGGTTTAATATGAATTCTATGTTTCTGATTGGGTAAATTACCTGTGCCTGTTGGCCGCTGTTTAGGGTCAATATATAGGGTTCCCAATTTTTCATGAAATATGCTGTTCTATCTTGGAGATCCCCTAATGTGTCAGCTTGCTCGTACAATAGTTATTGGTATATATTGTGCTTGAGTTGTGTAAGTGTTGGAGCCTTTTTCGTTCAGCCAATGTTGTAAATTAGAGTTCCTTGCCTGAAGTACAACGTTATGAACAGATAGAGACCTTCTAGCCGGAATGTCCTGGATATCCAGAGATATTATTGTCTGCCCAGTAAGGGTTAGACTCTTGTTAGTTATGGAAGTCACACACCTTATCAACATACCCCAGAATTTATACAATCCGGGGCAGGACCAGAGCAAATGCAGTAAATTCGCCCTCGGGTATGAACATTTAGGACATTTTCCTTCATAATTGGGCTCCCAGGTTTTATGTATCTTTGGTGTTATGTAGGCCATTTCAAGAATCTTGTGTGTGATTCACTGATATTTGCAGATAGAGTAGCCTCACATGTCTTTACTATACTTTGTTGTATCAGTGTGGGTGGTATATCTGTTTCCAGGATATGTGACCATTTCTCACAGATGATTTGCAGCTGTTGCATGTTGTCGATGGCTGTCAGTGATTTGTAGGTTAACAAAATTGACTTATAACCTTGTGCATATGTGTTCAACACATGGTGAAGTCTGCTGTCTTTTGTTGGTAGTTTTTTGGAATTCAGCAATTGAATCACATACCACTAGATTTAGAGTTCTGTGGCCAAAGGGGTGCGTTAGCTACGCGTGCTTTTTTTTCCCCGCACCTTTTAAATACTGCTGGTATTTAGAGTTCACAGAAGGACTGCGTTAGGCTCCAAAAAGGGAGCATATAGGCATATTTAACGCCACTGCAACTCTAAATACCAGCGGTGCTTACGGATGCGGCCAGCTTCAAAAACGTGCTCGTGCACGATTTCCCCATAGGAAACAATGGGGCCGCTTGAGCTGATAAAAGAGTCTAACACGTGCAAAAAAGCACAGTTCAGCTCCTAACGCAGCCCCATTGTTTCCTATGGGGAAACACTTCCTAAGTCTGCACCTAACACCCTAACATGTACTTACACTTATTAACCCCTAATCTGCCGCCCCCGCCGACCCCTGCATATTATTTTTAACCCCTAATCTGCCGCTCCGTACACCGCCGCAACCTACATTATCCCTATGTACCCCTAATCTGATGCCACTAACAACGCCGACCCCTATATTATATTTATTAAACCCTAATCTGCCGCCCCCAACGTCGCAGCTACCTACTTACAATTATTAACCCCTAATCTGCCGACCGGAACTCACTGCTACTATAATAAAGTTATTAACCCCTAATCCGCCTCACTCCCGCCTCAATAACCCTATAATAAATAGTATTAACCCCTAATCTGCCCACCCTAACATCATCGACACCTAACTTCAAGTATTAACCCCTAATCTGCCGATCGGACCTCGCCACTACTCTAATAAATGTATTAACCCCTAAAGCTAAGTCTAACACTAACACCCCTCTAAGTTAAATATAATTTTTATCTAACAAAATAAATTAACTCTTATTAAATAAATTAATCCTATTTAAAGTGAAGGTAAATTTGACAGCTATTGAAATTGGCCAAGTATTTATTTATAGCACCTTAATCCAGTCGCTAATATATTTTTTATCTTTTAGCTATAGTATTTATAATATTTATGTTTGAAAGTCTGTACCGTCTTGCGGCAGACTCCTCCCTTCCGCTACTTCCTTGTTCTCCTGAGTGTGACATCTTCGGTTCCACCAAAGCGCGTTCACAAAGTTAATTCCAACTACGCATGCGCCAATCGCAGTTGACACATAGTAGTCAATGAATTACTATATTCATTGACTACTATACTGTCAGAGATAAAATATGTTAATAAACTATTAGATTAAAGCGGTACTTCCAATTTACAGTTTGAGGGGTAAAGTGATGCACTTGTCCATATCGGAGTAGCCCGTAATAATAATACGATGTCGTATTATGGGATTTTCTAAGTAATCCCAGTATGCATGCGCGAAACAGGAGCGCGCGTGGATTTAGATAATAAGAAATAAATTGAAGAGCATGCGCATAACATTAAGTAGGGGGGTGACGTGGTGTGACGGCCGCCTAACGGCCAGATTTTCAATTGGCGCAAAGGAAAACGTGATCTAGAAGGGAAAGCAATAAAAAATAACGGGATGTTTTTGCGGTCATTAAAAAAGTGAGTTAAAACAGCGATATCTTGATTTACATTACGTTTTAAGAAAATTCATGAATTAAAGTGCTATTGATTTTAAACAAAGAGTTATATTAGACATAGACATGAAGGTAACTTTACCTTCACTTTAAAGCTAAATACTTACCTGTAAAATAAACCCTAATATAGCTACAATATAAATAAAAATTATATTGTAGCTATTTTAGGAATAATATTTATTTTACAGGCAACTTTTTATTTATTTTAACCAGGTACAATAGCTATTAAATAGTTAATAACTATTTAATAGCTACCTAGTTAAAATAATTAAAAAATTACCTTTAAAATAAATCCTAACCTAAGTTACAATTAAACCTAACACTACACTATCAATAAATTAATTAAAATACCTACAATTATCTACAATTAAACCTAGCACTACACTATCAATACATTAATTACATACAAATACCTACAAATAAATACAATTAAATAAACTAACTAAAGTACAAAAAATAAAAAAAATAATTTACAAACATAATAAAAATATTACAACAATTTTAAGCTAATTACACCTACTCTAAGCCCCCTAATAAAATAACAAAGCCCCCCAAAATAAAAAAATACCCTACCCTATTCTAAAATAAAAATAGAAAAGCTCTTTTACCTTACCAGCCCTTCAAAGGGCCTTTTGCGGGGCATGCCCCAAAGAATTCTGCTCTTTTGCAGACGACTTCCCGACGAATGATGGTTCCTTTAAATGACGTCATCCAAGATGGCGTCCCTCGAATTCCGATTGGCTGATAGGATTCTATCAGCCAATCGGAATTAAGGTAGGAAAATTCTGATTGGCTGATGGAATCAGCCAATCAGATTCAAGTTCAATCTGATTGGCTGATCCAATCAGCCAATCAGATTGAGCTTGCATTCTATTGGCTGATCAGAACAGCCAATAGAATGCAAGCTCAATCTGATTGGCTGATTCCATCAGCCAATCAGAATTTTCCTACCTTAATTCCGATTGGCTGATAGAATCCTATCGGCCAATCGGAATTCGAGGGACGCCATCTTGGATGACGTCATTTAAAGGAACTGAAGGATGATGGACCTCTTCAGCCCGATGAAACCCCATTAGGTTAACATTGCAGATGCTGACAAATGTCTTACAGTCTCAATTTGAGTCTAGTCTCTGGATGTGGTTTCAATGTTAAAGTTACATATGCATGTCCTCAGATTTTTAATTTTAGTATAAACAAAACAAAAAAAATATTTCAGAGCCTTAGCTCAACAGTTTGGGTCGTCCCCCCTCCTACTTATCACAGTCCTCATCTGTGAATAACACAGTTGCGGTATAAGATTAATGGTACAATTGATTTTGTGCAGACTTAGTTCCATTACTTCAGACTTTTTTCTCTAGGGTGCCATTTAACCCTACTTCGCTAGTATACAAAAAAGAACCTCACTGGTACTTGTGTCTGTCGTTAATTCAGATCTATTTGCCATTCACCCCTCAACTGAGGGTTTAATATGTATTCTATGTTTCTGATTGGGTAAATTACCTGTGCCTGTTGGCCGCTGTTTAGGGTCAATATATAGGGTTCCCAATTTTTCATGAAATATGCTGTTCTATCTTGGAGATCCCCTAATGTGTCAGCTTGCTCGTACAATAGTTATTGGTATATATTGTGCTTGAGTTGTGTAAGTGTTGGAGCCTTTTTCGTTCAGCCAATGTTGTAAATTAGAGTTCCTTGCCTGAAGTACAACGTTATGAACAGATAGAGACCTTCTAGCCGGAATGTCCTGGATATCCAGAGATATTATTGTCTGCCCAGTAAGGGTTAGACTCTTGTTAGTTATGGAAGTCACACACCTTATCAACATACCCCAGAATTTATACAATCCGGGGCAGGACCAGAGCAAATGCAGTAAATTTGCCCTCGGGTATGAACATTTAGGACATTTTCCTTCATAATTGGGCTCCCAGGTTTTATGTATCTTTGGTGTTATGTAGGCCATTTCAAGAATCTTGTGTGTGATTCACTGATATTTGCAGATAGAGTAGCCTCACATGTCTTTACTATACTTTGTTGTATCAGTGTGGGTGGTATATCTGTTTCCAGGATATGTGACCATTTCTCACAGATGTTTTGCAGCTGTTGCATGTTGTCGATGGCTGTCAGTGATTTGTAGGTTAACAAAATTGACTTATAACCTTGTGCATATGTGTTCAACACATGGTGAAGTCTGCTGTCTTTTGTTGGTAGTTTTTTGGAATTCAGCAATTGAATCACATACCACTAGATTTAGAGTTCTGTGGCCAAAGGGGTGCGTTAGCTACGCATGCTTTTTTTTCCCCGCACCTTTTAAATACTGCTGGTATTTAGAGTTCACAGAAGGACTGCGTTAGGCTCCAAAAAGGGAGCATATAGGCATATTTAACGCCACTGCAACTCTAAATACCAGCGGTGCTTACGGATGCGGCCAGCTTCAAAAACGTGCTCGTGCACAATTTCCCCATAGGAAACAATGGGGCCGCTTGAGCTGATAAAAGAGTCTAACACGTGCAAAAAAGCACAGTTCAGCTCCTAACGCAGCCCCATTGTTTCCCATGGGGAAACACTTCCTAAGTCTGCACCTAACACCCTAACATGTACCCCGAGTCTAAACACCCCTAACCTTACACTTATTAACCCCTAATCTGCCGCCCCCTGCATATTATTTTTAACCCCTAATCTGCCGCTCCGTACACCGCCGCAACCTACATTATCCCTATGTACCCCTAATCTGATGCCACTAACAACGCCGACCCCTATATTATATTTATTAAACTCTAATCTGCCGCCCCCAACGTCGCAGCTACCTACCTACAATTATTAACCCCTAATCTGCCGACCGGAACTCACTGCTACTATAATAAAGTTATTAACCCCTAATCCGCCTCACTCCCGCCTCAATAACCCTATAATAAATAGTATTAACCCCTAATCTGCCCACCCTAACATCATCGACACCTAACTTCAAGTATTAACCCCTAATCTGCCGATCGGACCTCGCCACTACTCTAATAAATGTATTAACCCCTAAAGCTAAGTCTAACACTAACACCCCCCTAAGTTAAATATAATTTTTATCTAACAAAATAAATTAACTCTTATTAAATAAATTAATCCTATTTAAAGCTAAATACTTACCTGTAAAATAAACCCTAATATAGCTACAATATAAATAAAAATTATATTGTAGCTATTTTAGGAATAATATTTATTTTACAGGCAACTTTTTATTTATTTTAACCAGGTACAATAGCTATTAAATAGTTAATAACTATTTAATAGCTACCTAGTTAAAATAATTAAAAAATTACCTTTAAAATAAATCCTAACCTAAGTTACAATTAAACCTAACACTACACTATCAATAAATTAATTAAAATACCTACAATTATCTACAATTAAACCTAGCACTACACTATCAATACATTAATTACATACAAATACCTACAAATAAATACAATTAAATAAACTAACTAAAGTACAAAAAATAAAAAAAATAATTTACGAACATAATAAAAATATTACAACAATTTTAAGCTAATTACACCTACTCTAAGCCCCCTAATAAAATAACAAAGCCCCCCAAAATAAAAAAATACCCTACCCTATTCTAAAATAAAAATAGAAAAGCTCTTTTACCTTACCAGCCCTTCAAAGGGCCTTTTGCGGGGCATGCCCCAAAGAATTCTGCTCTTTTGCAGACGACTTCCCGACGAATGATGGTTCCTTTAAATGATGTCATCCAAGATGGCGTCCCTCGAATTCCGATTGGCTGATAGGATTCTATCAGCCAATCGGAATTAAGGTAGGAAAATTCTGATTGGCTAATGGAATCAGCCAATCAGATTCAAGTTCAATCTGATTGGCTGATCCAATCAGCCAATCAGATTGAGCTTGCATTCTATTGGCTGATCAGAACAGCCAATAGAATGCAAGCTCAATCTGATTGGCTGATTCCATCAGCCAATCAGAATTTTCCTACCTTAATTCCGATTGGCTGATAGAATCCTATCGGCCAATCGGAATTCGAGGGACGCCATCTTGGATGACGTCATTTAAAGGAACTGAAGGATGATGGACCTCTTCAGCCCGATGATGGACCTCTTCAGCCAGATGATGGACCTCTTCAGCCCCCGCTTGGGCTTGGATGAAGACTTCGGAGCCTCCTCTGGACGGATCGGTGATACCCGGCGTGGTGAAGACAAGGTAGGGAGATCTTCAGGGGCTTAGTGTTAGGTTTATTTAAGGGGGGTTTGGGTTAGATTAGGGGTATGTGGGTGGTGGGTTGTAATATTGGGGGGGTATTGTATGTTTTTTTTTACAGGCAAAAGAGCAGAATTCTTTGGGGCATGCCCCGCAAAAGGCCCTTTTAAGGGCTGGTAAGGTAAAAGAGCTTTTCTATTTTTATTTTAGAATAGTTTAGGGCATTTTTTTATTTTGGGGGTTTTGTTATTTTATTAGGGGGCTTAGAGTAGGTGTAATTAGCTTTAAATTGTTGTAATATTTTTCTAATGTTTGTAAATTATTATTTTATTTTTTGTAACTTAGTTCTTTTTTATTTTTTGTACTTTAGTTAGTGTATTTATTTGTATTTAATTGTAGGTATTTGTATGTAATTAATTTATTGATAGTGTAGTGTTAGGTTTAATTGTATATAATTGTAGGCATTTGTTTTTCATTAATTTATTGATAGTGTAGTGTTAGGTTTAATTGTAACTTAGGTTAGGATTTATTTTAAAGGTAATTTTTTAATTATTTTAACTAGGTAGCTATTAAATAGTTATTAACTATTTAATAGCTATTGTACCTGGTTAAAATAAATAAAAAATTGCCTGTAAAATAAATATCATTCCTAAAATAGCTACAATATAATTATAATTTATATTGTAGCTATATTAGGGTTTATTTTACAGGTAAGTATTTAGCTTTAAATAGGAATAATTTATTTAATAAGATTAATTTATTTCGTTAGATTTAAATTATATTTAATTTAGGGGGGTGTTAGTGTTAGGGTTAGACTTAGCTTTAAGGGTTAATACATTTATTAGAGTAGCGCCGAGGTCCGGTCGGCAGATTAGGGGTTAATACTTGAAGTTAGGTGTCAGTGATGTTAGGGAGGGCAGATTAGGGGTTAATATGATTTATTATAGGGTTATTGAGGTGGGAGTGAGGCGGATTAGGGGTTAATAACTTCATTAGCGTAGCGGTGAGGTCCGGTCGGCAGATTAGGGGTAAATAAGTGTAGGTAGGTGGCGGCGACATGGGGGGGGCAGATTAGGGGTTAATAAATATAATATAGGGGTCGGCGGTGTTAGGGGCAGCAGATTAGGGGTACATAGGGATAACGTAGGTTGCCTACACTGAGCTAGTCATTCTGGTGCATTTAATCCTATGTTTCTTTATCACCCATATAAAGGAGAACATGAGCAAGTTCCAGAATTTACCATCTGTTTTACTTAGCACCAAGGGAAACATTTGGAGCAGATATAGAAGCTTGGGGAATAACATCATTTTTACTAAACTTATTCTACCTGTCATTGTAATAGGGAGTTTTGTCCAATGTGAGATTAAGTCCCATGCTCCTTTCTTTGATGGTAAATAGTTTGCCTCATACCACGCTTTGGGGTCTACATTAAGCTTTATACCTAAGTATTTGAAGTTGCCCATCACTACTTTGAAGTCATAATTTAAATTTGGTGCGGTAGGTTGCAATTTTAACCAGACTCTGTTTTGTCAGTATTAATTTTATATCCTTAAATTTGTCCATACTTAAATATTATATCCATTACTTTGGGGATGTTAATTTCAGGGTCTTGTAGATACAATACCATATCATCTGCAAAGAGGGATAGATGCAAATATTTTTCCCCAGTGTTAGACCTTCTGTTTCCTCTGTAATCTTAACCATCAAAGGTTCCATGGCAAGATTGAATAGGAGGGGGGAAAGTGGGCATCCCTGCCTCGTGCCCCCTTCAAGGGTGAAGGGTTAGGCTGGGGTGCCATTTACTAGTATTGCAACCTATGGTGAGGTATATAGTGCCTGAATTGTTTGTGTAAAATGTCCTTTAATCCCAAATTCTTCAAGGGGTCCCTGATGAATCCGTGCCCAAGGTGGATGGGTGTTGTCGCCATTGATAGCATTTGAATAAGCTGTTTAGTTGATTTTCTCTTTTTCCAGGGGGGCCATGGTGATGATAGACAGTTGGAAGGAAGAGGTCCTTCATCTTCTCCAGAATAAATTTTTAGCTCTTAAATTACAATTGAGTAAAGTTTTTGGAGACCTGTTGTCCCACACCATGACTCAAGAGCAAACTGCAGAGTGACAAGAGGACACTGCCCCAGACAGCTGTGAACTTAACGGGTTTGCCACTAACTATGCAGGAGTTTTCTGTTAGTGTCGACGGACATAGAGGAAAATGAACAGCTGGACAACTGAACAGCTGGAGCTTCTGTTAATATAGAAGACATGCTTCATAGGGGCCGATTTATCATTTGTCGGACATCATCCGCTGTAGCGATCATGTCCGTCTGAAATCGCTGAATTAATTTTAACATTGCACAAGTAGTTCTGGTGAACTGCTTGTGCAATGCCGCCCCCTGCAGATTCACGGCCAATCGGCTGCTAGTGAGGGTGTCAATCAACCTGAACGTATGAGATTAGGCGGATTGATGTCCGCCGCCTCAGAGGAGGCGTACGAGTTAAGGAGCAGTGGTCTTAAGACCGTTGCTTCCTAAGTCCTGTTTACGACGAGCCTGAAGGCTCACGCGGAAACAGAGGTATTGCGGCCGATATGGAGCTTTGTAAATCGGTCCCCAAGATTGAAACTGACTATGGTTTATAAGGAATACAGATTAGTATCAGTGATTTGTATATAGAACTTGGTTGTTCATACAGGTTTGATGACTGTGTGATGCAGTTTCAAGTTTATTCTACTTCTCGGATTCAACAATACAATATTTTATATATTTTTTATTTCAATATTTTATTTATTCATTTTGCACAATGTTTAAATTACATTTTTTTGTGAATTCTATTGCAATGTCACATACTTAACAGCAGGAAACGTGACTTTGCAAGACACACTGTTATCAATGTAAAAACTGCCTTCAAGGAAATATAATAAAGTTGTTATTGTACTGTTGAAATTTCTGAGAATCTCACAAGCCCAGAAAGCTTTAGAGAATCTTGGGTGCTAAAGAAACATTTCAAAATTTAATTTTAGCTAAACAAATGCCAAGTTTAAATGTTTCGTTTCTACAACCTCAGAATAGCTTATTGGTCCTAATGATTGCATTAGTGAAAAGTTTTATGTAACGTTGACTGTTCCTTTACAGCACAGAAAAAAACATCAGCAGAACTTTTTGCGCTTCTGATTATTATACAGATGGTAACGTAACAGTTTTACCCAGCCTGTGGACAATTGTAGCAAAATCCCTTGCTCTTTTCAAACTGAAGTCATTGACTTGAAAATGAAATTAGAGACATCCACAAATGTATCCTCAAAGTCATCATAGCAAGCTGTTTGTATCATATTGCATTTTGTGAAAAACATTGCTGTTTTGAACTACATCTGAGGAAGTATTTGGCTTTGAAAAGTGTTGTGGTAACCTTCTGTTTTTATTTAATGCAAATACACTGTTGTGTTTAAATGTTGTTTATGGTTTTCATATTTAATCAAAACATTTCTTAACTATTCATGTAATGTCCCTATAATTTAAAAACTGCTTTCGTTTTTGTAAGACAGCTGCATTTATATTTATAAAAAAATAATAATTGTGAAATAATTATATATAATTATCATTGTTACACATATAAGATATTTGTGTTTTGAGAACTAGATTTTATTGGCCTCTAGTTATCAAGCCGTCAACCGCAAATATGCTGGAATTCCGCAGCGTATATGTGGTGAGGCTGATTCACCTTAGTAATCAAGCCCTACTGCCCGGCAAAAGTAGAATCTAGTGACGTAAGCTTTGATCCGCCAGACTCAGTCTGACACAGAGCAATGCTTATGTCACTACAGATGTTCCGGTTCCGAACGCAAGATTACTTTTGGTAGTTATTAAACTACTACCAGGTATGCTCGCCACTATTCCGGTACCTGGATTTCAATCCACCGCCCTAGAGGCGGCGGATCCCATAGGAATCAATGGGAGTCTGACCATAGCGAAAGCTCATGTTCGCTGCTGCCCGATATCCCATTGATTCCTATGGGAAATGTCTACACCTAACACCCTAATATGTACCCCGAGTCTAAACACCCCTAATCTGTCCCCCCCTACATCGCCACAACTAAATAAATTTATTACCCCCTAAACCACCGCTCCCGAACCCCGCCGCAACCTACATTATACCTATTAACCGCTAATCTGCCGCCCCCTATACCGCCGCCACCTAAACTTATTAACCCCTATCCTGCCGATCCCGGACCCCACCGCAACTAAATAAATTGTTTAACCCCTAAACCGCCACTCCCAGACCCGGCTGCAACTATAATAAATATGTTAACCCCTAAACCGCCGCTCCCGGACCCCACCGCCACCTACATAATACCTATTAACCCCTATCCTGCACCCCCTATACTGCCGCCACCTATAATATATTTATTAACCCCTATCCTGCCCCCCTACACCGCCGCCACTATAATAAAATTATTAATCCATAAACCTAAGTCTAACACTAAACCTAACACCCCCCTAACTTAAATATTAATTAAATAAATCTAAATAATATTACTCTTATTAACTGAATTAATCCAATTTAAAACTAAATATTTACCTATAAAATAAACCCTAATATAGCTACAATATAAGTAATAATTACATTGTAGCTATTTTAGGATTTATTTTTATTTTACAGGCAACTTTGTATTTATTTTAACTAGGTACAATAGTTATTAAATAGTTATTAACTATTTAATAACTACCTAGCTAAAAGAAATACAAAATTACCTGTAAAATAAATCCTAACCTAAGTTACAATTAAACTTAACACTACACTATCATTAAATTAGTTAAATAAATTAGCTACAAATGCCTACAATTAAATACAATTAAATAAACTAAACTAAATTACAAAAAAAAAACCACTAAATTAAAGAAAATAAAAAAAATATTACAAGAACTTTAAACTAATTACACCTAATCAAAGCCCCCTAATAAAATAATAAAAAAAATAATAAAAGTCCCTACCCTATTCTACATTACAAAGTAATCAGCTCTTTTACCAGCCCTTAAAAGGGCTTTTTGCAGGGCATTTCCGCAAAGTAATCAGCTCTTTTACCTGTAAAAAAAAATACAACCCCCCCAACATTAAAACCCACCACCCACATACCCCTACTCTAACCCACCCAAACCCCCCTTAAAAAATCCTAACACTAACCCCCTGAAGATCTCCCTACCTTGAGTTGTCTTCACCCAGCCGGGCCGAAGTCTTCATCCGATGGGGCAGAAGAGAACATCCAGACCGGCAGAAGTCTTCATCCTATCTGGGCAGAAGAGGAAATCCGGACCGGCAGAAGTTTTCATCCTATCCGGGCAGAAGAGGACATCCGGACCGGCAGACATCTTCATCCAAGCGGCATCTTCGATCTTCATCCATCTGACGAGGAGCGGCTCCATCTTCAAGACCTCCGGCGTGGAGCATCCTTCCTGGCCGACGGACTAACGATGAATGACGGTTCCTTTAAATGATGTCATCCAAGATAGCGTCCCTCAAATTCTGATTGGCTGATAGAATTCTATCAGACAATCGGAATTAAGGCAGGAAAACTGATTGGCTGATTGAATCAGCCAATCAGATTGAAGTTCAGTCCGATTGGCTGATCCAATCAGTCAATCGGATTGAAGTTCAATCTCATAGGCTGATTCAATCAGCCAATCAGATTTTTCCTACCTTAATTCCAATTAGCTGATAGAATCCTATCAGCCAATCGGAATTTGAGGGACGCCATCTTGGATGACGTCATTTAAAGGAACCGTCATTCGTCGTTAGTCCGTAAGCCAGGAAGGATGCTCTGCACCAGTGGGCTGATTACTTTGTAATGTAGAATAGGGTAGGGACTTTTATTATTTTTTTTTTTATTTTTTTATTAGGGGGCTTAGATTAGGTATAATTAGTATAAAATTCTTGTAATATTTTTTTATTTTCTGTAATTTAGTGGGGTTTTTTTGTAATTTAGTTTAGTTTATTTAATTGTATTTTATTGTAGGTATTTGTAGGTAATTTATTTAATTAATTTAATGATAGTGTAGTTTTAGGTTTAATTGTAACTTAGGTTAGGATTTATTTTACAGGTAATTTTGTATTTATTTTAGCTAGGTAGTTATTAAATAGTTAATAACTATTTAATAACTATTGTACCTAGTTAAAATAAAGACAAATTTACCTGTAAAATAAAAATAAATCCTAAAATAGCTACAATGTAATTATTAATTACATTGTAGCTATCTTAGGGTTTATTTTACAGGTAAGTATTTAGTTTTAAATAGGAATAATGTATTTAATTATAGTGTAGTGTTAGATGTAATTGTAACCTCGGTTAGTTTTTATTTTACAGGTAAATTTGTCTTTATTTTAACTAGGTAGCTATTAAATAGTTATTAACTATTTAATAGCTATTGTACCTAGTTAAAATAAATACAAAGTTGCATGTAAAATAAAAATAAATCCTAAAATAGCTACAATATAATTATTAATTACATTGTAGCTATCTTAGGGTTTATTTTACAGGTAAGTATTTTGTTTTAAATAGGAATAATTTATTTAATTATAGTGTAGTGTTAGGTGTAATTGTAACTTTGGTTAGTTTTTATTTTACAGGTAAATTTGTCTTTATTTTAACTAGGTAGCTATTAAATAGTTATTAACTATTTAATAGCTATTGTACCTAGTTAAAATAAATACAAAGTTTCCTGTAAAATAAAAATAAATCCTAAAATAGCTACAATGTAACTATTAGTTATATTGTAGCTATATTAGGGTTTATTTTATAGGTAAGTATTTAGTTTTAAATAGGATTAATTTAGTTAAAGGGACATAATACTTATATGCTAAATCACTTGAAACTGATGCAGTATAACTGTAAAAAGCTGACAGGAAAATATCACCTGAGCATCTCTATGTAAAAAAGGAAGATATTTTACCTCACAATCTCCTCAGCTCAGCAGAGTAAGTGTTGTATAAAAAGTTATACTGAGCTGCTCCCAGCTGCAGGTAAACAAATAAAAAAAAATGAAGAAATGAACAGCAGCCAATCAGCATCAGCAGTGCTGAGGTCATGAACTCTTTTACTGTGATCTCATGAGATTTGACTTAACTCATGAGATTTCATAGTAACCTGAATAGGGAAATAATATGAGAGTGCACGAGGCTCATCCCCTAAGCTGTCCCAGGACAGACATACTAATATGCTGCTTAGAAATCCTTTTCAATGGGAGGTGGCTACTGAGAAACTTTTGAGGTAAAATATCTTTCTTTTTTACATAGAGATGTTCAGGAGATATTTTCTAGTCAGCTTTTTACAGCTATGCTGCATCACTTTCAAGTGTTTAAACATTTGTGTATTATGGCCCTTTAATAAGAGTAATATTATTTAGATTTATTTAATTAATATTTAATTTAGGGGGGTGTCAGGGTTAGTGTTAGACTTAGGTTTAGGGGTTAATAATTTTATTATAGTGGCGGCGGCATAGGGGGGAAAGGATAGGGGTTAATACATTTATTATAGGTGGCGGCGGTATAGGGGGGCAGGATAGGGGTTAATAGGTATTATGTAGGTGGCAGGGGGGCCGGGAGTGGCGGTTTAGGGGTTAACATATTTATTATAGTTGAAGCGGGGTCCGAGAGGGGTAGAACAGTATAGTATAGTGTGAGTGCTTAGTGACAGGGGTATCAATAAAGCTGTAAAAAAGCTGAAGAGCAGCGAGATTGATGAGGGATTACTATCACAGTCTGCTGCTCATCACCCGTACTTGGTGCATGGCTTTTTGACAGATTTATTGATAACTTTGGTGAGCGTATTCAGGTCCGCGGCGGTGATGTGAGGCGAGCTTAGGTGAGCGTATTGGGCCGGCGAATGCAGGTAAGTAGACGGCTTCATAACTAGAGGCCATTGTCTCTATCTTGACAAAAGCACCCACTACTTTTCTTAAAGTTCTTGAACTGTTTTATGTTTAGCCACATAGACTTCCATTAATTATTTGCCGAGCAGACAAGGTTCACTATCAGAAACCTTGTCTGCCCACTTTGCTTCTTGTGCAATGCAACTGAGCAGGGGCTGCTAATCAACCCAAATTGTATTCCGTTCTAAAGCCCACTATTAGTGAATGATCACTTCCATACATACTGTACTGGCATGCAAGCCTAGTCTTCTGTTTAGAAGTGGGAATCTGTCCATGGTGGGCTTTAAGAAAAATCCTAGAGGAATGAAAGTTTCACTGCTAACCTCAAGTGGGCATAGATATTCTAAGCCTTTAATGGTATTTAGTATGACAATGAGAAAATTCACCCTGTCTGGAAAAATATATCAAGTAAATACACCTGTATAACATGCACAAATAAACACTACTATCCCTTTTTTCTTAGACGTAGTTGAACGTACACATAAGGGCAGATTTATCAAGGATGGAATGGCCCCTGATGCTCCTGTTTCTGTGCGAGCCTTCAGGAACAGCAGTTAAGAAGCATCAGTCTTTAGACCGCTGCTCCTTAACTAGTCTGCCCCCTCTACGGTGGGGGGCAGCAATCAACCCGATCAGATATGATCGGGTTGATTGACATCCCCTGCAGGGGGAGGCATTACACAAGCAGTTCACCAGAACTGCTTGTGCAATGTTAAATGTCGACAGCGTATGCTCTCGGCATTCAGCGATGTCGGACAGACATGATTCACTATATCAAATCATGTCTACCCACATTTGATAAATCGGCCCCATAGTATGAACATGTCCCGCATCGAGGACAGTCAAAGTTTCCAATGTGAAATCATATATCATTTTATCCTTTTTCCTATTCAGTCAATTGATTGTTGAATTAGCAGATAATTTGTGTGCTATATAAATTTGATTCCACTATACCGCGAGAGCTGCTCCGGAGCTCCTGCGGGCAGATTTGCATGAGGTGGCAGAGACAATTCACAGAGAGCTCGCTCGTTCTTGTTGATTGACAGCCCCGTCAGTCGCATATGTAGCGAAGGTGGGCGGACAGCTTCGTAAGTTGAGAAGCTGACCACCTGCCTCTTAATCCATGGGGCCCACAGACCTCAAAGGACCATACAATTTATATATATATATATATATATATATATATATATATATATATATATATATATATATATAAATATATATATATATATATATATATATAAAAACTTTACCTACAAGTTTTAATGTAAAATCAAAAATGAAACAAGCCAATTAAAGGTAATTTCATTTTATTGTGTGCACACATTTCGGATTTTTTTTTTTACTTGCTTAGAAACATAATTTGAAACTTAGTAGGTTTATGTGCGAGGCACAGCACACATCATATATGACTTTGGTCCCCTGGAAAGTCCAGCTATAGGGGTTAAATCAACATTTGAAACACCTGGTGGAAGCTGGAATGTGAATTTTTGCAGCAATCTTGTAAAGAACAGGAACAGTTCCATCTTGGCTAAATTTTCCCCAGCACAAATTCTTCGACCTACAAATAAAATATATATTTTACATAATATACTTTTTTTCTCATGCAGCACAAAATAAATCTCACTTTCTGAATAATGATGATATCTGGGTCATTTTTTTATTACACGCAACATGTTAATTAGTAGTTATATATCAGGTGAAGTTGATAGAAGACATAAAAAACACAATTACCGTAATTAAAAATTCACACATCCTCTTTGATCTTTGTTTTTGTTAAAGACTCTACCAAGTAAACTGTCAGAAACAAGGTTAACAATTCTACAAGTTTAACACTATCAGTCATAATAGTGGATTGTGTTTTTAGCCAAAAATATATCTAAGCCATTGTATTGTCAGTCACCAACACTATAGTTTGATTGTTCTTACAGTTAAAGGGACACTATAATATGAAATTGGTTTCCTTTTAATTTGTTCCAAGTTACTTGTTATACTTACTGTAGAGTATTAAATGTATAGGAAATTGTTTCTTCATTTATAATTCTATATTTGAAATAGCTGTTTTTTCTCATTAAAACCATAAACTAAGACATTCCCATAACAATGGGCATAGTCTGCAAGTAAGGCAACTTTATTTAGATAGGTATTAAAATGCTAATTTTGGCTGGAGTTGAATAAACACAAGCAGCTATTTCACATACAAAATCTCTCTACCTCATACCCCCCACTGGAAGATTAATCAGTGTTGTTGTCTCCTGTTTGTATAACTTTTCTACAGGAAAAATTATTGGTTATTCATATTTTCAGTGTAGGTGGGGATATAACAGGCAACAGTAGCTATTTCAAATAACAAATACAGGTAAAGTAGCTAATTACACTCCAGCAGGTAAAATGGACTATTGGGAACATATTAATTGCTCGTGCGCTAACTTCGCTAGATGGAAATATTTTGTGCGAGTCAAGTTGCACTTGTTTTACAACTTGAAAGTAAAAAGTTAGCCCTACAGATGCAAAAATTTTAACATAAAATATTGCGACTGTTTAAATGTAGTCCCCCTAAGGCCCCGATGATCGAAAGTGCTGCAAGGCGACTATATATTCAAAAGGAATCCGACATGATCCAAAAACATGACAACATTACTTTTTAAAGGCAGCTTCTCAAAGGGACATTTTACTATGTGTGGTGATGCTGGTGAAATAGCATTGCAACTAAAGCTTTTTCTATTGGCTGATTTTAATTTGGTTTAGAAAATCAGCCAATAGCAATTCAAGGGTACCCCTATAAAAGGGGGTACATCACAGTCAAAATTCAATGTGTGGCTGGGGACTGCATGAAGAGGGGGTTGTGGACAGAAGATCAGAAGAGAAAAAGATAAGACGACGCATTGGATGGAAGATGAATGAAGAATTCCCCAGCGTAGCAGCAGAAGAAGATGGGTGAAGATGGAGCATTGCCACTGGGATCAAGAAAGAGGGTGGACCGCCATCGCCATGATAGAAGTGGAGCATCGCAGTTGGCGAGCACATAGGAGCCAGATTCAAGTCTGGTGATTACCTTATTTGGTGTTTAGTGCTAGGCTTTTTTTGGGTGTTTTTTTTTATTTTTAAGTATAGGGTTTCTTTTTGTTTGTACGGACAGCAAAAGAGCTAATTGCATTTCTAAGGACAATACCAGCCAAATGCCCTTTCAGGGCAAACATTAGAGTAGATTTTTTTAGATAGCCTTTTTTTAAGGGGTTGATGGGTTACTTGTATTGTAGGTTGGTTTATTTTTTTTTTAAGGAAAAAGAGCTGTATCACTTTAGGGGAATACCCTACAAAAAGCCCTTCTGATGGCTTTTGCTAAAGTATAGTTTAACATTTTTTATTTTGCATTGGTTTTTTTTAAAAGGGGAGCTTTAGTTTTAGAATAGGCATAATTGCAGGTTTGTTATTTTTGGTAGTGTTTTTTATTTTCTGTAATGTTATTTTTTTAATTTGTGTTTGTTATTTTTTGTAATTTAGGGGTTTTTAGATTAGAGGTGAGGGGGTTAAGTGGTAGGTAGTTAAGTAATATAGGGGTATTTTGATTAGTGTGTTGTTGAGGTGTTGGGGTTAATCGGTTAGGGGGGTTATTGTGTTGGGGTTTTGGCGGTGTAGAGATTAATAGTTTAGGTGGTGGTTAGATCTTTAGGTTATGTCAGATTAGGGGTAAATAGTGTAGTTTGTGCTGGGGGTGAGGGCGCATAAGGGGTTAATAGTTTTTTAACATTGCATTTATATAGAATGTTAAAATTATATGCATTGTCGAGCATAATGCATATTTTGTTAAGTATTGTATATAATATAATTTAATATGTAGTTATTTTTTCTTGTTCATTTTATTATGTTAAACATAAATATATATTTCAAATGATATGTTTAAGTTTAAAATAATAAAATGAACTAGCCAGGATACCTAGATATAAATTATATAGAATACTTAAAATAATATGCATTATACATGACAATTTTAACATTGTATATAAATGTAGCGACATAGCTCCTGTAGTTATAATAGGGAGGTTTTTTTGTTTACTTTATTAGGCAGGTAGATTGCAGATATTAAATAGGTGTAGGCATTCTGTGGGAGTTAGCCAGGTGTTTCAGGGGGAGTATGGGGAAGACAAAGTAGGTGTAGGGGTTGTGTGGGAGTTAGTTGGGCATTTCAGTGAGGGTAGCTAACACATTACATAGGTGTAGGCAGCATTAGGGAGTTAGCTGGGTGTTCCAGGGGAGGGTAGCTAACACATTAAGTAAGTGTAGGCAGTATTAGTGAGTTAGCTGAGTGTTCAGTACAGAGGTGTAGGTGTTTTGAAGAAGTTATTCCAGGGGGAGTAATCTGTACTTTAATTGGGATACATTGCCAGCAGTGCGATATATTCCAATTGCTCAAGTACAAGTTGCGAGTAGGGTGTCAACCTTTTCAGTGGCGAGGTAGATAGTGTAGACTTAGTGAAAGTATTTTCACACAGGCATTATTTGAAGTGTTCTTACACAGAAACCGTGTCTGCGCTGTGTAGGAACGATTCAAATATGCCCCCGCCGCCCACTGAAAGTGCTGATGTCGGTGATGTTTAGTTGATATAGCGCTTCCAATAATATCCTATTGGAGACATGTCCCCACTTCCTTCTGCCCCCTTTTTAGAACATACCTAAAGACTGATGGACTTCGAGGCTAACAAGGTCAGAAAGGCAGTTTCTCGTTGGTCTGTCGATGCTTTAAATATCGGGCCTTAGACTTCAATGGAGCGTGAAAAATTCAACAACAAAAAAACTTGCAAGATAACCCAATATTGTTTATTCAAGTGTGCTAAACTCGACATGAATGATGAATATTTTACATGTTCTTTACATAGAATATGTTCAATGTATTCTTTAAGTTACTTTAAACACTAAATAAATGATAGATAGAATGATGCATTCAAAGAAAAGATTAGTCTGAGAATAACATGTAGATGTATTTGTTAAAGTTTCATTAGCTGTTTAATTATTGACAAAATAAGTGCAAGGTTTTAGTGTCTATAAAACAAAGGGAGTTGACAAGTTGTAACTTAGGTTACCTTCTCCGCTGTGGCCAAATAGGGACAGTTATAAATAGGTCACTAGACTGTGCAACCAAGGGTTGTGTGGAATATAAAGTTGTTCTGCACTTCCATTTCTAACAGGAACTGATAAATTCACAATTTCAGAATGGAATTACAGGAAAAGGGGACAAAATAAATAATGAAAGTATATTGCAGAGTTTTTTTTTTTATATAGTTTATAATTTTTTATTACCATTTAAAAGTGTTTAATGTCCCTTTAAATGAATCTACATATGTATAATATTTATGTATTTATCTGTGTATTTATAGACATATAAACACATGTAAACACATAAGCACATATGTATACATATTTAGACATATATATATATATATATATATATATATATTTTTTTTTTTTTAGAAATGCATATACATATTTAGACATGTGTATGCAAGACTTTTTTTTTCATCACCTGAGACCTCATATCCTTGAGCTCTTCTAACTTTTGAATGATACTTTTTTTAAATATTTTTTATTAGACAGTGCTAATTTGCATGTAACTGTACTGTACAATATTTTTTTAAATGTGTTTGGTGCAACTTTTTTCTCTAACATAACAGTTAACCAGAGCGCTGAAGTCGCGTTAACCTGACGTGCGTTAAATTTCCATTGCGTGCAAGGATGGGAGAAATACCCATATCGCTTGCACGCTACAATTAGTGGCCCACTCATAATGTAGCCCTAAAGGGGAGAACATTTTAGTTTAATTTCCCTTGAAACCCTGGTTTGGTTGATTAACACGCATTTCCTCTAACCTTATATTTTCTTTTCATGTCAGTTTATTTTTATTTTTTTAATTATTCGTTCCTACCAACTATTTGGACTATTAATATATTTAAATAAAGTAATCACACCACTCTACTCCTTTGTAGAGTTATCATACCCAAACTAGCTAACCTCTTCTCATATTTTCAAAATATTCTATTCTTCTTATTAGTCATGTGACACTTTTATTAATTGGTTCTAGTTCTGACTTTTTTTTATATCTTTTTAAAACGTTCATATTTACTTTTGTTATCAAGTTTAACTTTTTATTTGTATCTCTTTGCCTTACACTGTCTCCATGAGGGCATACTGCACCTGCCCAGGGCCATCATGCATGTGTCTTGAACACTATGGCAACAGTGTATGGAGTAATGTTATCCAATAAACCTGCAAATAGGGCTCTATAGTAATCAAAGCTAGAATCAATACTTATAAAAAGGTAGAAAACACAAATGGAGTGTACATCTATATTTACTCAGCATTCATGTCACTCAGAATTGCTGCTGCAGCTCACTTTACAGGTTGTGACACTGTGACACTGAAACACTTCTGAGCCTACTTTATCGGAACCTGATTATAAGGAACCAAGTTTTGATTATGAAGACCACAAGAATTAGGAATTTGATAGATATACCTTCAATAGTTTCCTTAAAATGTTACACTTTATCAGAATCATGAAAGTTTATTTTTGATTTCCATGACACTTTAATTGTAAAACATGAATAAAAAAATGAAAAAATAAATGTCACTCTAAGGCTCCACTTATCAATTGGCGGAGAAGGTTTGCTGTCATGAACCTCACCTTTCCAGCCTTACGGTGCACAGGCAGCATTCGCTGTCCACATTTAACAGTGGCTTGTACAATGCCATCTCCTGCTCGCTCACAAGCGGCGGCTGTCAATTATCTCAATTGGATCTGTACTGTTGGGGTGATTGACATTCGCCAAACTTTATGTGGTGAAGTTAAGTATCAGCAGTCTTAAGAGCCTGAAAATGGTGGGTCTCAGAAGCTGCTCTCAGAGCTTGATAAATGGAGCCCTAAGGGTCAAGTCTTTGAGTGATATAAACATTTCTTACTCATATATGTTAACATATTCAGCTTCACATAATTACAGAATACACAGAGTGAAGAAGTTGGATCTGCTATATTGAGGGTGTTATTAAGACTATACACTTAAAGGATATTAAAGTTAGACTTTCATGATTCAGACAGAGCAAAATGTAGAAAGGAACTCTAAAATGAAGGATACTATACCTAAACATAATTTATAGAAGCTTAGAACTATATTAAAATTATATAGATATACAGTATATATATAGCTATCAGATATAAAAAGAAAGTACCACAAATATTGAATTTATTTATGTTTCAAAAATACAGTAACAACATAAAATGAGACAAAATTAAAATGACCTAATCATCAGGCATGTGCTTGAAACGCGTTGTGTTCATGTTTAGTAAGGCCAGTCAGTAATTAGGAGTCTCCAGACTGAGTTCAGTTTGTGCTGGGAAGGTACTATTGTTTTAGCTTTCTCAGTATTATTTTTGCTTTGTACATTTTGTAGCCTATACACAATATTCATTTTATCTCTCATTTTACAGTATGAACTTTTACTGTATTTTTTAAACATAAATAAAACATTATTGGATACATAATTATAATGCCTTTTTTTTTTTAATAAGCATGTCTTTTGTCAGTGGCTCATAAAAAGTGTTCAACTAGATCCCATTAGTACATGTCTGCTCTAGACCATTGCAGGGGTTAAACAGTACCATAATAAAATGCTCTAGCATTTTTTTGCACGTTTCTGTCTCTTTAAGTTTGAGTTTTTATTTTAAGTTAAAACTGTCCTCATAACAGAAGAAATATTGCTCAACCTATTTAAAAAAAAAGCACATCTGCATTGAATCTTCCAATACTTTAGCGCTGCGGAATCTGTCGGCGCTCTAGAAATAACCGATAATAATAATAATAATACCTGCTGAAAAGGGAATTAATGCTTCATTTTTCACAAACTTTCCCTCAGAGTCAAGAAAGTGTTGAGGATAAAATTCATCTGGTTTTTCAAAGTAATCCTTGTCATTCAATGCAGATGCCAGCACTGGAAATACACTGGTTCCCTAGAAAAAAACAAATGCTTTTAATAACTACTTAAACTACTCCAGAATTGGTATTGTTTAAAAATAGATAATCCCTTTATTACCCATTCCCCAGTTTTGTATAACCAACACTGTGATTACCTTGTATCTCTGAAGACTGCCCCCTTATTTCAGTTCTTTTGACAGACTTTTTAGCCAATTTGTGCTGACTCCTATGAAACTCCACGGGAGTGAGCACAATGGTATCTATTTGGCACACATGAACTAGGGCTGTCTAGCTAAAATGTTGAAATGTGGCTAAGAGGCAGCCTTCAATGTCTTAGAAAATAGTATATGAGCCTGCATAGGTTTTCAACAAAGAATGCCAAAAGAACAAAGCACATTTGATGATAAATGTACATTTTAAAGTTGTTTAAAATTGCATGCTCTATCTGAATCATGAAAGTTTAATTTAGACTAGGCTGTCCCTTTAATGACATATTAATTAAAAAACACATTTTACTGTAAAACGCAAATGCCAGATGTTGAAAGTACTATAAATATAAACTAAACTGTACTCCCTTGGCAATTATAGTTCCCTATTTTTCTAAAGGAAATTATCACAACGTTTTTCAAGATAAAAGAACCGTCACCTAGATTACAAATTTTGCATTCTTGATTTAATGCTGAAAAAATGGTAATTTCAGCGTTAAAACAGCACCGCAGCCATTACAAGTCTTGATGGTATAGCTGTATCACAAGCCTTTTAGCCTGTAGCGCAACGTCAGTCTCACACTCGAAAAAATTATGTTTTTTTCATGGGATTGCCATAGCGTTGCCCTTACGAGTTTTGCGGTAAGGCTAAAAAACTTGTGTTACACCCTATAACGATAAGTTCCGTACCGCGATCTGAGAGCAGTAGTTATGAGTTTTATGCAACAAAACTGTTAGATAAAACTCATAACTAAACTGTTAGAAAGTACACTAACACCCATAAACTACCTATTAACCCCTAAACCGAGGCCCTCCCGCATTGTAAAACACTAAATTAAAGTTATTAACCTCTAATATGCCGCTCCCGACATCGCCGCCACTAATACAATTTATTAACCCATATTGCGCCGCTCCCCGACATCGTCGCCACTATACTAAAGTTATTAACCGCTATTCCTCCACACCTCAACATTGCCCACACTATAATAAATATATTAACTATTCTGCCGCTCGCCGACATCGCCGCCACTAAATAAAGTTATTAACCAGTAAACCTCTGGCCTCCCACATCACTACCACTAATTAAACCTATTAACCCCTATAAATTAAACTAAAATTACTATTATACTAAAATTAAAATAACTATGAATTCAATTATTTAAATTACACATTAAAAAAAAAAATACAAAATTATAAAAAATACTAAAGTACAAAAAAATAACAAACACTAAATTACGAAAAATAACAAACGAAATGATCAAAAATAAAAAAAATTACCCCTAACCTAATAGCTCTATCAAAATAAAACACCCCTAGCCTACAATTAAGTACCAATAGCCATTAAAAGGGCCTTTTGTAGGGCATTGCCCTAAATAAATCAGCTTTTTTCCTGAAAAAAATACAGACCCCCCAACAGTAAAGCCCACCACCCAATCAACCCCCCAAAATAAAAAACCTAACTCTTAAAAAAACCTAAGTTACCCATCACCCTGAAAACGGCATTTGTATTGGCATTGCCCTTAAAAGGGCATTCATCTCTTTTTCTTGCCCTTAAAAGGACATTCAGCTCTTTTAAGAAATGCCCAGAACCTAATCTAAAAAAAACCCCACCCCTTTTTAGGGGTCCATCGATCCTATGTGGAGGTCCTCTTCATGCGATCGTCCGCCGCACACTGAGGATTCAAATGCAAGGTACACTTTTTATACTGGGGGTACCATTGCATTCCTATTGGCTGAAAAATTTGAATTAGCCAAAAGGAATTGATTTTAACAGCCAATAGGGTTTTAGCAGCCCTAATTCCTATAGGCTGATTTAAAATTTTCAGCCAATAGGAATGCAATGATACCGCCAGAATAAAAGGGGTACCTTGCATTTGAATCCTCAGTGTATGGCTGACGATCGCATGAAGAGGACCTCCACGTTGGATCGATGGACCTCCGCCTGGACCTCCGCTTTGGACTTCCCCCTCCACGCATTGACCGCTCCGCTTCCGCAGGGATGAAGAAGATGCCGGTCCCTTGACGAATGAAGATGGAGCCGCCTGGATGAAGATGAAGCCACTGGGATGAAGATCATTCAAGCGGGATTTCAGCAACTGTTAGTACCTAAAGAGGGATTAGTGTTAGGTTTTGTTAAGGTTTTTTGGGGTGTTTTTTTTTAAATTAGGTTTTGGGCATTTCTTACAAAAGCTGAATGCCCTTTTAAGGACAAGAAAATTAGCTAATATGCCCTTTTAAGGGCAATGCCCATACAAATGCTCTTTTCAGGGCAGTGAGTAGCTTATGTTTATTTTTAGTGAGGTTTTTTTATTTTGTGGGTTTGGGGGGGGTGGGGTTTTGTAATGTGAGCGGTTATTTGTTTTTATTTTTATAAAAATAGCTGATTTCTTTAGGGTAATACCTTGGTAATTAATTATAGATTAGGGTACTCTTATTTTTTTAAAAAAAAAAACAGGGTATTAGAATAGGAATAATTTTTATTTTTTTGGTTAATTCATTTGTTATTTTCTGTAATGTTTGTTTTTTTTTCTTTTTGGGGTGATTTTTTTTACAATAGCTATTTTTTTTTTTTTTTTAATGGGCAGCAAAAGAGCGGAATGCCCTTTTAAGGGCAATGCCCATACAAATGCCCTTTTCAGGGCAATGGGTAGATTAGGTTTTACTTTAGTGAGTCCACGGATCATCATCAATTACTGTTGGGAATATCACTCCTGGCCAGCAGGAGGAGGCAAAGAGCACCACAGCAAAAAGCTGTTAAATATCACTCTACCCACAATCCCCCAGTCATTCGTCCAAAGGGAAAGGAGAGAAAGGAAGTAACACAAGGTGCGGAGGTGGCTGAGGTTTATATAAAAATAAACTGTCTGAATACAGGGTGGGCCATGGACTCCCTGTGTCAAGAAATAAATATATTTATCAGGTAAGCATAAATTTTGTTTTCTTTCTAATGACACGGAGAGTCCACGGATCATCATCAATTACTGTTGGGAACCAATACCCAAGCCAGAGGACACAGATGATAAGGGAGGGACAAGACAGGTAACCTAAAAAGAAGGCACCACTGCTTGAAGAACCTTTCTCCCAAAAGAAGCTGCAGCCGAGGAAAAAGTATTGAATTTGTAAAATTTGGAAAAAGTGTGCAAAGATGACCAAGTTGCAGCCTTGCAAATCTGTTCCAAAGAAGCTTCATTTTTGAAGGCCCAGGAAGAAACAACCCTTATGGATTGAGCTGTGATTTTCTCAGGAGGTTGTTGTCCAGCAGTCTAATATGCAAAGCGAATAATGCTCTTTAGGCAAAGGGAAAGTGAAGTAGCTGTTGCTTTCTGACCCTTGCGTTTCCCAGAAAAGCAAACAAACAATGCAGACGACTGATGAAAGTCCTTAGTTGCCTGCAAATAAAATTTTAGCGCTCACACAACATCCAGATTATGCAACAAGTGTTCTTTGTGAGAAGCTGGATTAAGACACAAAGAAGGTACAACGATTTCCTGATTAATATTCTTGACCTAAACATCCTTGGGCAGGAAACCAAACTTAGGCCTAGATTTGGAGTTTGGCGGTAGATGGGCTGTTAACGCTACGCGGGCTTTTTTCTGGCCGCACCATAAAATTAACTCTGGTATCGAGAGTCCAAAAAAATGCTGCGTTAGGCTCCAAAAAAGGAGCGTAGAGCATTTTTACCGCAAATGCAACTCTCGATACCAGAGTTGCTTACGGACGCGGCCAGCCTCAAAAACGTGCTCGTCACGATTCTCCCATAGGAAACAATGGGGCTGTTTGAGCTGAAAAAAAACCTAACACCTGCAAAAAAGCAGCGTTCAGCTCCTAACGCAGCCCCATTGTTTCCTATGGGGAAACACTTCCTACGTCTGCACCTAACACTCTAACATGTACCCCGAGTCTAAACACCCCTAACCTTACACTTATTAACCCCTAATCTGCCGCCCCCGCTATCGCTGACCCCTGCATATTATTATTAACCCCTAATCTGCTGCTCCGTACACCGCCGCAACCTACGTTATCCCTATGTACCCCTAATCTGCTGCCCTAACATCGCCAACCCCTATATTATATTTATTAACCCCTAATCTGCCGCCCCCAACGTCGCCTCCACCTGCCTACACTTATTAACCCCTAATCTGCCGCCCCCGCTATCGCTGACCCCTGCATTATATTATTAACCCCTAATCTTCCGCTCCGTAAACCGCCGCAACTTACATTATCCCTATGTACCCCTAATCTGCTGCCCCTAACTCCGCCGACCCCTATATTATATTTATTAACCCCTAACCTGCCCCCCACAACGTCGCCGCCAGCTACTTACAATAATTAACCCCTAATCTGCCGACCGCAAAGCGCCGCCACCTACGTTATCCTTATGTACCCCTAATCTGCTGCCCCTAACACCGCCGACCCCTATATTATATTTATTAACCCCTAATCTGCCCCCCCTCAACGTCGCCGACACCTGCCTACACTTATTAACCCCTAATCTGCCGAGCGGACCTGAGCGCTACTATAATAAAGTTATTAACCCCTAATCCGCCTCACTAACCCTATCATAAATAGTATTAACCCCTAATCTGCCCTCCCTAACATCGCCGACACCTAACTTCAATTATTAACCCCTAATCTGACGACCGGAGCTCATCGCTACTATAATAAATGGATTAACCCCTAAAGCTAAGTCTAACACTAACACCCCCCTAACTTAAATATAATTTAAATCTAACGAAATTAATTATCTCTTATTAAATAAATTATTCCTATTTAAAGCTAAATACTTACCTGTAAAATAAATCCTAATATAGCTACACTATAAATTATAATTACATTGTAGCTATTTTAGGATTAATATTTATTTTACAGGCAACTTTGTAATTATTTTAACCAGGTACAATAGCTTTTAAATAGTTAAGAACTATTTAATAGTTACCTAGTTAAAATAATAACAAAATTACCTGTAAAATAAGTCCTAACCTAAGTTATAATTAAACCTAACACTACCCTATCAATAAATTAATTAAATAAAATACCTACAATTACCTACAATAAAACCTAACACTACACTATCAATAAATAAATTAAATACAATTTCTACAAATAACTACAATTACATAAACTAACTAAAGTACAAAAAATAAAAAAGAACTAAGTTACAAAAAATAAAAAAATATTTACAAACATAAGAAAAATATTACAACAATTTTAAACTAATTACACCTACTCTAGGCCCCCTAATAAAATAACAAAGACCCCCAAAATAAAAAAATGCCCTACCCTATTCTAAATTAATAAATTTAAAAGCTCTTTTACCTTACCAGCCCTGAACAGGGCCCTTTGCGGGGCATGCCCCAAGAAATTCAGCTCTTTTGCCTGTAAAAAAAAACATACAATACCCCCCCCCCAACATTACAACCCACCACCCACATACCCCTAATCTAACCCAAACCCCCCTTAAATAAACATAACACTAAGCCCCTGAAGATCATCCTACCTTGTCTTCACCATACCAGGTTCACCGATCGGTCCAGAAGAGCTCCTCCGATGTCCTGATCCAAGCCCAAGCGGGGGGATGAAGAGGTCCATGATCCGGCTGAAGTCTTCATCCAAGCGGGCCAGAAGAGGTCTTCCATCCGATTGAAGTCTTCATCCAAGCGGCATCCATCCGGAGCGAAGCGGCAGCATCCTGAAGACCTCCACCGCGGAACATCCATCCTGGCCGATGACTGAACGACGAATGACGGTTCCTTTAAATGACGTCACCCAAGATGGCGTCCCTTGAATTCCGATTGGCTGATAGGATTCTATCAGCCAATCGGAATTAAGGTAGGAATATTCTGATTGGCTGATGGAATCAGCCAATCAGAATCAAGTTCAATCCGATTGGCTGATCCAATCAGCCAATCAGATTGAGCTCGCATTCTATTGGCTGATCGGAACAGCCAATAGAATGCGAGCTCAATCTGATTGGCTGATTGGATCAGCCAATCGGATTGAACTTGATTTTGATTGGCTGATTCCATCAGCCAATCAGAATATTCCTACCTTAATTCCGATTGGCTGATAGAATCCTATCAGCCAATCGGAATTCGAGGGGCGCCATCTTGGGTGACATCATTTAAAGGAACCGTCATTCGTCGTTCAGTCGTCGGCCAGGATGGATGTTCCGCGGTGGAGGTCTTCAGGATGCTGCCGATTCGCTCCGGATGGATGCCGCTTGGATGAAGACTTCAATCGGATGGAAGACCTCTTCTGGCCCGCTTGGATGAAGACTTCAGCTGGATCATGGACCTCTTCAGCCCCCCGCTTGGGCTTGGATCAGGACATCGGAGGAGCTCTTCTGGACCGATCGGTGAACCTGGTATGGTGAAGACAAGGTAGGATGATCTTCAGGGGCTTAGTGTTAGGTTTATTTAAGGGGGGTTTGGGTTAGATTAGGGGTATGTGGGTGGTGGGTTGTAATGTTGGGGGGGTATTGTATGTTTTTTTTTACAGGCAAAAGAGCTGAATTTCTTGGGGCATGCCCCGCAAAGGGCCCTGTTCAGGGCTGGTAAGGTAAAAGAGCTTTTAAATTTATTAATTTAGAATAGGGTAGGGCATTTTTTTATTTTGGGGGCCTTTGTTATTTTATTAGGGGGCTTAGAGTAGGTGTAATTAGTTTAAAATTGTTATAATATTTTTCTTATGTTTGTAAATATTTTTTTATTTTTTGTAACTTAGTTCTTTTTTATTTTTTGTACTTTAGTTAGTTTATGTAATTGTAGTTATTTGTAGAAATTGTATTTAATTTATTTATTGATAGTGTAGTGTTAGGTTTTATTGTAGGTAATTGTAGGCATTTTATTTAATTAATTTATTGATAGGGTAGTGTTAGGTTTAATTATAACTTAGGTTAGGACTTATTTTACAGGTAATTTTGTTATTATTTTAACTAGGTAACTATTAAATAGTTCTTAACTATTTAATAGCTATTCTACCTGGTTAAAATAATTACAAAGTTGCCTGTAAAATAAATATTAATCCTAAAATAGCTACAATATAATTATAATTTATAGTGTAGCTATATTAGGATTAATTTTACAGGTAAGTATTTAGCTTTAAATAGGAATAATTTATTTAATAAGAGTTAATTAATTTCGTTAGATTTAAATTATATTTAAGTTAGGGGGGTGTTAGTGTTAGGGTTAGACTTAGCTTTAGGGGTTAATCCATTTATTATAGTAGCGATGAGCTCCGGTCGTCAGATTAGGGGTTAATAATTGAAGTTAGGTGTCGGCGATGTTAGGGAGGGCAGATTAGGGGTTAATACTATTTATGATAGGGTTAGTGAGGCGGATTAGGGGTTAATAACTTTATTATAGTAGCGCTCAGGTCCGCTCGGCAGATTAGGGGTTAATAAGTGTAGGCAGGTGTCGGCGACGTTGAGGGGGGCAGATTAGGGGTTAATAAATATAATATAGGGGTCAGCGGTGTTAGGGGCAGCAGATTAGGGGTACATAAGGATAACGTAGGTGGCGGCGCTTTGCGGTCGGCAGATTAGGGGTTAATTATTGTAAGTAGCTTGCGGCGACGTTGTGGGGGGCAGGTTAGGGGTTAATAAATATAATACAGGGGTCGGCGGGGTTAGGGGCAGCAGATTAGGGGTACATAAGTATAACGTAGGTGGCGGTCGGCAGATTAGGGGTTAAAAAAATTTAATCGAGTTGCGGCAATGTGGGGGGACCTCAGTTTAGGGGTGCATAGGTAGTTTATGGGTGTTAGTGTACTTTAGGGTACAGTAGTTAAGAGCTTTATGAACCGGCGTTAGCCCAGAAAGCTCTTAACTCCTGCTTTTTTCCTGCGGCTGGAGTTTTGTCGTTAGAGCTCTAACGCTCACTTCAGAAACGACTCTAAATACCGGCGTTAGGAAGATCCCATTGAAAAGATAGGATACGCAATTGACGTAAGGGGATCTGCGGTATGGAAAAGTCGCGGCTGAAAAGTGAGCGTTAGACCCTATTTTGAGTGACTCCAAATACCGGCGGTAGCCTAAAACCAGCGTTAGGAGCCTCTAACGCTGGTTTTCACGGCTACCGCCAAACTCCAAATCTAGGCCTTAGTACGCAGAACCACCTTATCAGAGTGAAATATAAGATAAGGGTAATCACACAGTAAAGCAGAGAGTTCAGAAACTCTCCAAGCAGAGGAAATAGCAACAAGAAAAAAAACTTTCCAAGATAACATCTTAATATCTAAAGAACGCATAGGCTCAAACGGAGCTTGTTGTAAAACTTTAAGAACAAGGTTAAGACTCCATGGAGGTGTAACAGGTTTAAACACAGACCGAATCCTAACCAAGGCCTGACAAAACAATTGCACGTCTGGCACATCCGCTAAGCGCTTATGTAACAAAATAGACAATGCCAAAATCTGACCATTTAAAAAACTTGCAGACAAACCCTTCTTCCAGACCATCCTGGAGAAAGGACAAAATCTTATGAATCCCTGAATCAAGGTCTTAATGACTGACTCTGAAAATCCACACTTAGATAAAACTAAGCGTTCAATCTCCAAGCAGTCAGCTTCAGAGAAACGAGATTTGGATGAAGGAAGGGACCCTGAAGTAGAAGATCCTTCCTCAGAGGAAGTCTCCAAGTTGGAAAATATGACATTTCCACTAGGTCTGCATACCAAATCCTGCAAGGCCATGCCGGGGCTATGAGAATTACAGACGCCCTCTCCTGCTTGATTCGAGCAATGACTCTTGGAAGGAGAGCGAACGGAGGAAACAGGTATGCTAGACTGAAGTTGCAAGGAACTGCCAGAGCATCGTTTAGAAATGCCTGTGGATCTCTTGATCTCAGGAGTCCTGGATCTCCTCAAGAGGAGTATGCGTTTCAAGAGATTCTGACAACGCATCAAACCAGTAAGTCGCAGCATTGGTAACAGTGGCGATACACACCGCAGGCTGCCATTGTAAACTCTGATGAACATACATATTTTTTAATAAAGTCTCTAATTTTTTATCCATTGGATCCTTAAAAGAACAACTATCCTCTATGAGAATAGTTGTCCTCTTAGCTAAAGTAGACTCTTAGTGAAAGTAGAGATTGCTCCCTCTACCTTAGTAACCGTCTGCCATAGGAAAATTTTCTTAAAAATAGGAGAAGGAGGGGCGGAGTTAGCCGCCAATCTGAATGGCAGCACAGGGAAGGAGATCTGCTTTAAATTAGTCTTTTTCATGTGATTTAAAGTGTTAAAGCACTAAAAAGTACACTCTGCTATACTATAATGGAGCTCCTGGTTCTAACACCTACTATACAGCATCCTACTGCCTGGGTCTGGACCCCTGGCACACTGCACCGAACCAACTCAAGATCCCTCTCTGGGCACACACACCTAACCTCTCTGTCTCTATAAAACTAATCAGTACCAAAAAACCCTAGGTAATCTCCCTCAGCTCCGGAGTGTCGGGGCTCTGCTCCGGGGCAGTGGCCACTACCTCAGGGACTAGAGGGGGTAACGTAACGCACTTTAGCAGACTACAAAATTGTGGCCTAGAGACACAGGAGACCAAGATGTAACGGACACCCAACAGGGAGGCCCTGAGACTCACACCGTGTCCTCACTACAGTAGCCTGTCCGGAGGAATGTCTCCAGTGCACAGAAGAAAACATCCAGCAGTGAGGCCTCAAAGTTTCTAGCATCAAGTGAAGTATGCCAGAAGAACCGGTCACTACTACTCAGTCATCGGAGTTCAGACCCTCTGGTAAGGACCGCACTTGGACCGACTGACTGGCAGAGGAGATTGAAGTAGGGGCGAAAAAGGTAACCACATTGGGGCTTAAGGGGGAAGACCCAGCCTAACTAATTACTACCCCAGCCACTACACCCCGGGCCTGGATAACTATAGAGGCTCCCCCTCCTACCATTGAGAGCAAACTCGTCTGACAGAGCCCAGATATTTCAGCACAGCATAGAGATTTCCCTAACATTCACTGGGTGGGACCACCATGCACACCGCAAATAACAAGCATACAACTAGCTGCAGCTTACCCTCCTCCACACTGGAGTGATATTAGGACCCTGCATTAGGCTTGTACATTGGGACTGACCAGGGAGGAACAGGCACACATTCTGCTTAGCCACCCTCCTATTGGAATCATATGTGATGTTTTTGTGCCTGTTACCAAGCACTGTTAAATGCCTCCTAGCCTCTTGGTTAATAGATCCTGGCAACAACCAGGGTACCGTTCCCTCCATACATGCACCGTGGTTATAAAAGGAGCAAAGGGTGCGGAGCAAGCGGCCGACAAAGATGGCTGCTGAACACTAAGGCTCTTAAAACAAGTCGAGAGCTACTAAAATTAATTCACGCTATTCAGCCCCTTTTTGAGAAATAGAGGTGCATTCAGCTTTGGGAGCACATCAGGACTCCTTGGACACCTTTCAAAAGATAAACTGATTCGCCCGGACAGTGATGTACAATATAGTGGAGCACGGAGCATCCATAAATGTGACGCAGTTATTTCACGATCACCGGACCTACACTTAACTAGGACTTCAACTTATCTCTGACCGAGTGGAAGTGACACATCTTTTAACCCAAGGGAGATACCACAGCCGATGACATCTGCAGTGGGTTAACACCTCTCATAAACATCACGGTTGATCGCAGCGCCGGAGGGTCGGGGCTCCGCTCCGGTGCGATAGTGAAAACTGAACTCTGACACGAACACAGACGCAGGCCTATCTCTGCTATCGGTAAGCAAAGTGACAAGTTTGCAGTAAAAATCTAACTTAGCATGCTAGTTGATCACATAAGTAGTAGGACAAGAGGGAAACGGCTAACATTTGGGGAAGATTTATTGCATATGACACAAAAGCAGCACCACCCTGCAAAGCAAGGAAGCCCTTTCACCTATTGATATTACCGTTAGTGGGCTGGGAGAACTAAGTTGTACACAGCCAAGATATCAAATTGATCGCTGCTTTATCTCTATAAGCCGGTACACTTAATGACAGACCTGGGAGGTCTTATAACATAGCGGTCAACAGATATAATATATGCAGCCTCTGAGTAAGCAACCTCGTAAAGATACTGACTGCCAACTGATAATGACATTTTGTAAATAAAGAATCTACTACTTAACCCTTTTAAAATCCGGGGTACATATGCCAGGTAAACGGCACAAGGCTCTACACATGCTAACACAGCCTGATTAAACTTGGCAGCTTTCCCACTGCTCAAGACTGTCATTATAGAAGACTGACTCTACAAATGGGGCCATTTCCATACTGCTTTTGCGTCACTGAAAGTGCTTATTAGAAATATAGGCAGATCTCCTAGGCCCTGAACTGTCTTCCCGAGGCCTAAGTTCAAATCCCACCACGCAGTATTTACACTGATTCAGCAGACCTGTATGCCTCCTTAGAAACAGCTCTGGACACTCCTAATTTGCCTACAACATAGCAAGCAGAGATCTACCTCAGTCTGATCCCAAGTACAAACAAAAAACGGAGAGAGACATAAGAGGCCACATATTATAGCTGTGCTGTAGTGCTTAACCTCAATCCCCTTCCCTTTCCCGCTGTCTCTAAAACCAGCGGGTCATACCCACTCTCCTTTTCCCGAGATCACTCTGTGAGAGTAAATTTCCCGGGGATTGAGGTTTAATTAAGCGCTGTACATTCTATCCTCTGTAGTTCTACCAATACTAATAACTGAGAAAATGTCACAAAGAAGGTTGGTGAAATCAGACAAACCTCAAAAACCACCCCAGCGACTACAGGAGGCTGTCAGCACCTTTTTTAAACAGGTGAATAAAAACAAACAAAAGAATGGTACGACCCCCCCACACCCTACTGTCTTAGAAGATAGCACTGATACCTCCAGAGGGTCAACACCTGAAGCCCCGGAAACAGCTATTGATCCTCCTATTACCTATACAGCTATTAAAGCTTTAATAGATCAAGTCAAGATTTGCATAAAGGAAGAATGCGCTGACCTGAAAAAAGAAATTTCAGACCTGAACCGCAGAGTTGATTCACTTGAGGAACATGAATACGTATTCTCTCAGAAAATGGTGGAGATGACAACTAAAGTCTCGCACCAACATCAAAATTTCACAGAAATAGAGAATAAACTGGACGACCTCGAAAACCGCACCAGGTGCCAAAACCTGCGTTTTCGGGGCATCCCCGAAACGGTGCAAAATAATGAAATACGAGACTATCTGCAGGGTCTCTTCTCAGAAATGGCTGGGGCAGAGGATATAGATCTGACAAATGTTACTCTGGACAGGGCACATAGGGCCCTACGCCCCAAAGCCGATGAAAACTCCCCACCCAGAGACATTATCGTAAGATTGCAGAGTTACCAACACCGTGAGGATATATACAACTTGTCCAGAAAACAGCAAACAGTATCTTATCAAGGGCACCGTATACAGATTTTCCAAGATTTATCTATAAGGACACTACAAAAAAGGAGAGAATTTGCAGTTTAGACACTTCATCTTAGGCACCTCAAGATCCCTTACAGATGGGGTTTCCCCACCTCAGTGATTTCTACAAAAAATGGGAAAAGATTTGAATGTCGGAGCTTATCGGACATCGACAAATTCTGCCACATGCTGGGAATTCCTGCTCTAGTTGGAAATTCGGAACTATCGCCTCATGACTCCTTGACAGGGAAAATGGCCCCCAAACCACAGAGAAACCTTGGGTCGACAAAGTCGACAAGTCACCTAAAAAGAAAGCAGTCCAGCCCTGCAGACTCAGAACTGTCGCAACCTGGTTGACTGGGCCAGATATCTTTGTTTTCTACCATTCTGCAAGATATGACCCATGTATCTAATAATGCTGACTCTTAATTGTTTGAGACTGGACTTTGCTTGCAATTATCAGTAAGTAGAAGAAGAATGACATTCCGTAGAAAGTGGCAAGTATTTTATTTGCAGAAACACTGTTAAACTGTACACAAACCAGTTGCAATTACGTTTAGCTGTTTAATATGATGCTCTTGTAGTTTAACCCCTTAATGACCACAATGTACCCTGTATGTCACTGGTCGTTAAGGGTTTTTTCAGGACATACTTGCACAAGTCTAGAAAGAACACGCTATTAATGCCCTCCCATCAGCAGGCTTTGCGGAATAGAGCAGTCTCAACGCTGGTGGCAAGACCGTGCTATAAAACAATCAAGTCCCAAAAAAAGGCCAGTGACATACAGGGTACGTCGCTGGTCCTTAAGGGGTTAAAACTGTTGTGAGTTTAGTTTTTCACTACCTTATCACAAAGAAATCCAAGATTGTAATGTCTACCTTTTTAGCAACATGTTTAACCAAGTTTACCCAAAGTTCAATTTAATGATATAATGATTTTTTAAGAATGATTACGGTTAGTGACTTGGTAATGTAGTTGGTTAATCTCTTTGCCCGTAGTCATCTCTCTTGCGCCCTTGTATGCTCAGGGACAGACCTGGTTCTCTTTACCCGATCACACCTCAATCTAACCCAGCTACGGCTTGGGGTGGAGGAGGTCCGCCGTAGGTGCCCTGGGGTGCGCTAGATCTGACTCAGTGCACTTTTTAAAGCTAACTAAAGAATCCAAAAAGGGTGTAGCGGCGGAGCAGAACAGTTAAAGTTGACATTGAAATGTATACTTTTGAACTAAACCTGCACCAATACATGAATGCACCTCTTAATCAGCTAGTATTAACATTCATAAGCAAAACGTTTTCTCTCAGTATAATCTCTTTTTGAATGTTATTTTTAGGTTGTGCTGAATATAAGACACGCAATGTATGTAGCTACTAGGCTTGTCAACCTGCCTCATATATTGAAAGTTTTCAAGTTTATACGTTAGTGATTTTATATTTACTTCCATACTTCTGTTTCTGACTGTAACAGACGATACAACACATCAAGTTCTGTCCAAAACTTAGTGCTCTGATTCCTCAAAGTTCCCTTTCCTTCCCCCCTTCCTCTTTCTTCCTCTCTTTTTCTTTTTTCAGTGACCAACTAAAAAGAAAGACTTCTTAGTCCCAAGTACTAGACTGCAGACTCTACATTATAAAAATGAACACCATTACTGTAGCAAGCCAAAATGTAAAAGGATTTTTATCCGCTGAGGAGCGCTCCATAGCTTACTTTGACTTCCATAAAAAGGGTATTGATGTTGTTATGCTTCAGGAAACCCATTTTAGGAGACGAAAGGAACCTCATTTAGCCGAGCGCTATTTTGATAAACACTTCTTTAGTTCAGGATTAAGTAAGAAAAATGGAGTATGTATTTCAATCAAATGTAATGCCCCCTTCGAACTACTCCAGAAACACTCAGATAAAGAGGGAAGACTGCTAAATTTGGTGGGACGGCTCTATGGCTCCTTAATTACCTTGGTCAATGTCTATGCCCCAAACAGACCTACCCCCAAGTTTTATAAATCAATCATCAATTCCATTTTAGATGTTTCAAAAGGCCCAATTATACTAGGTAGGGACCTTAATTTTACCATGCACTCTTCCGTGGATAACTCCACGGGGAAGTCTTATCTCAGTCATAGAGCACTGAAAGCTAACTGCGCTGTCCTTCACTCCATTTCTTTGTTCGACACCTGGAGAATAGCACATCCCACGCAGAAAGACTACACATTCTTTTCCCATCCCCAACACTCTTACTCCAGACTAGACTACATACTATGTAGAATCGGTGCATAGGGGATGACGTAGCTACAGCTTAGGAGGTGTGTAGGTAGCTAGCCAATTGCAGTCCTCAAAAGGCCGGTCTGAAGAAATGTACTTGTGGCGGGGTGCCAGCTGAAGGAAGCCGAGCAAGGTGTCACTGTACTCATGTATACCACATGCTTTGGGTATACAGGCTGTCCGTTTCTTCTTGGATAATTACACCAATTATTCAAGAGAGTTCAAATTGTTCTTCTGTGAGACTGTTGAGTTTCTACTATCCCACAATTACTTTATGTTTAATGGTGAATACTATCTACAAATATGTGGTACTGCGATGGGGGCGAAGTTTGCGCCCTCATTCGCGAATTTATTTGTGGGATGGTGGGAACTCGGCAGTCTCTACAGCAGTAGCAATCCATTTTTTGATAATATTTGCACATATATGAGATTTATTGACGATCTCATCTTTGTGGTTAAGGGTGACTTCGTCTTTGAGGAATTTTTGAAATATGTTAACAATAATGACCTCAAATTGAAGTTTACTGGGGAGATTCAGGATAAAGAAATACATTTCTTGGACCTTACTTTATATGGCTCAGTAGAAACCAATAGGATCATTACAGATACATTCAGGAAGCCAACATCAGGAAATACGATCTTGCACGCTACCTCTTGTCATCCTAAGCATTTAATTCAATCAATTCCGAAAAGTCAGTTTCTAAGGCTTCGAAGGAACACAAATTCTGATGATCTTTTTAACCATCAAGCCAAAAAACTAACGGACAGACTAATTGCCAGGGGTTATAATCCTGATACATTACATAGGTCATTGGAAGATGTTAAAAGGAATTTTATCCCTTCATCCAGTAAGGGTAAGAAGGATGCTTTTGATAAAGATGTAGTGATATTTTCTACGGAATTTTCCTTGCAGTTTAATGACCTGTGTAATATAATCAAAAAGAACTTACCCATACTTAAAGGGGACAGTGCTTTGGCCAATGTTGTTGACAAGATTAAATTTGTGTCAAAAAAAGCACCTACATTGGGCAAAAAGCTTTCACCTAGTATGGTTAATGATAATGTCAGAGAGAAAAGTGTACAATGGCTTAATAAGAAAGGAACTTTTAAATGCTTGTCACGGAACTGTCACACCTGCCAGCATATTTCTATGGGAATAAACTTCAATAGTTACTCAAATAAAGGCAATTTTAAGATTGATCATTATGCCAACTGTGGCACTACATTTGTAGTTTATCTCCTAGAATGTTCTTTATGCTCAGAACAGTACGTTGGTCAAACTTCACTTGCCCTCAGGTCTAGAATAGGGGAACATAAAAGAGACATAAAAACTATAATAAAGATTCCAGTGTAGCAAGACACTTTAATGGCATACATTTCACAGATCAATCCAAATTTACAGTTAAAGTAATTGATGTAGCCAAAAGACCCATTCGAGGAGGTAATATTAACTCTATCCTTTCTAAAAAAGAGCTGTATTGGATATGGAAGCTTAATACAAGGACACCACATGGCCTCAATAAGGAGTGGGATATTAGTTTCTTTGTTGATTCCTAAGCTAGTACAGGAAAATATATAAATATATATTTATCTAAATTGATTTCCTTTAAGATCATTGATCTTCTGGTGTTATTATCCTGTAATCCCCTTTGGCATAGTAGCCAGTGCAAGTGTACATCTAATACCTGCATTTATTGTATATGTTTTCACATTAACAGGTTATTAAGGTATTAGTGTTATTCTATCACCCATTTGTATGTTTGCTCTTATACCATGATCAGAGGTCTGATAATAATATTATCATCTGCTTTCATATTTTATGATTAATGGTTATGTTTTTTGTAACATCTGTGATTTAAGACATCTGTCGTTGTGATCCCACAGACAGATAGTTGAAATGCACATCATTCCATCAACCATTATAAGAATGGTATTTATAGATATTTTAAGTCTAATACGAATTAATTTAATATGAGGCGATTTGTAGAATTAAGCAAACAAAGTTCCTATTATTGACACTCACTATACATCAAAGTATGTGAAAATTAATATTTAAGAAATTTAAAAAATTAAATATTAAATATTTATCTATGAAGAGTTCATAAACCAATTAAATTTAAAATTATATTTATGTTGCAATAATAGGAATTAACAACAATGTTTTTTCATATTTTTTCATATTATTTTTTTTTTTTATAACTATACTGTTGTGTCATTTTTATCATTGTTAGTTTATTTTTTGTTTCATTGTTCTTGTCTTCCTCTATAATGCACCATTTATACTAGCTCTCTTTTCTTTTGAGGGTGTGTATATTTTTGAAAAATTGTGATTGGTTATCAACCAGTTAAATGGAGCATTACACAGGTGGGGAATCATCCTATGATTAAGTGCTGAATAGCACGAAACATGTCAGGACCTTGCTCCCCTTCCATGTAACCTTTTTTGCTGATGTGCTGTGCTGTGCTGCATTGCACTATTTCTTGTGTGTATTTTTTGCATTTTTAAACTTTAAGAATAAAGACTGTGTTTTACTCTACTTTTTGGAGTGCTGCTAATCCTTGAACCTGTACATACTATGTAGCCAGATGCTCCTAACCAATTTAGCCCAATCTAAAATATTGCATACCTCGTGGTCAGATCATAGCATGGTCTTATCTACCTTCCAGTGGCTAACTAAGCCAATAAACACGTTGAACTGGAGACTAGATGAAACCATTCTGACGAACCAAGATACAATAGATGAACTGACTAAGATGACTGATGAATTTTTTCTTAACAACAAACCTGAAGATACATCAGCGGGAAACAATTGGGAAACATATAAATGTTATATTAGGGGGTTCCTTATAAAGCACACGGCTAAGATACGGAAACTGAGGAAGGCCCAGATGACATCCCTAACTGATACCCTGACTACAGGAGATAGATTACATAAAAATGACCCGACCTCGACTCAAAAGCTTGCAGACCTTACCTCAGCCAGAGAAAATCTCAATAAATTCCTAACCCAAAAAGCACACTTGAGGGCCTTAACTTCTAAGGCCAAGTTTTATGCAGACAGCAACAAAGCTGGGCGCCTTCTGGCGAGGTCACTTAAAAAACAACAATACAAATCGTTTATTAGAACTATTTCACATCCTTCTGGCAAAATGGTCAGCAGGCATGAAGAAATAGCGGATACATTTGTATCCTACTTTTCTAAGCTATACAACCTCAACCCAACATCACTCAAGACTCTAATAATATAATCACGTTACCTTCATACTATAGAGACCCCTAAAATATCAGAGGACGACAATCACAAGCTAGATGCCCCTATAACAAACCTAGAAATTATGAATACTATTAAGGCTCTTCCTAATGGGAAGTCCCCCGGGCCGGATGGCCTATCGGCTAAATTTTATCAATTATTTCAACCACAGATATGCCCGCCCTTATACGCTTTATTTACGTCAATAGACAAGGGAGAGACCTTTTCTAAATCTCTATTGGAGGCTACAATCACAGTAATCCCGAAAGCAGGCAAGGTGGGAACCCTGGCGGGTAACTATATACCCATATCACTCCTGAACATTGATATAAAGATATATGCTAAGATATTGGCGAATCGCCTCAACATGATCCTACCTAAGCTTATACACCCGGATCAAGTGGGTTTTGTCAGGGGTAGGGAAGCCAAGGATAACACAATTAGAGTCCTACATTCTCTGCTTACTGCACACAATAACAAAACTCCTCTAGCGCTTCTCTCAACGGATGCTGAAAAGGCCTTCGACAAGGTCAGCTGGCAATTTATGTGGGGGGGCCCTGTCGATGTTTGGATTTTCTGAGGCTTTCATAGATAGGATCCAAGCGCTATACTCTAACCCTCAAGCTAGAGTACGAGTTAACTGAACTTTATCTCAACCTTTCCCAATCACTAATGGAACCCGCCAGGGGTGCCCCTTGTCTCCACTCTTGTTTGCTATAACCATCGAAATTCTAGCTATTAAAATAAGGGACAATGAAGAAATATTAGGCATACATTTTAATCAGGTAAACCAGAAATGCTTACTATTTGCTGATGATGTGATCTATACCCTCCGTGCCCCATCTACTTCTCTACCAGCATTGTTACAAACCCTGAACGAATACGGGCGGGTATCTAACTTCTCAATCAATATGGAGAAGTCGGGAATCATATTACTGAATTCGCACCAGAGTGATAGAGACTTTGTTAGGCAACAGACATCATTCCAGATTGTAGACAAACTTAAATACCTAGGACTGATAATTCCAATCAATCACCAAGACTTATTCCAAAGTAATTATATCAATCTCCAAAACTCGGTAAAAACACTACTAGAAGGATGGCACAGACAGGGTCACCTATCGTGGATGGGAAGAATTAACACTATAAAAATGATGATAATACCAAAACACCTATTCCAGACATTGCCGATGGCCCTGCCGGTCTCATACCTAAGAACCCAACAGAATATGTTGAATTCATTCATCTGGTCCTACAAGAAGCCCAGAGTATCCCAACAGACATTATACATGTCCAAGACGGACGGTGGACTTAATGCCCCTAATCTTCTAAACTACTACAGAGCAGTGCACATGACCAGAGTGGTCTCTTGGTCCCATTCTGCCGAATCTGCCTTATGGGTGCAAATTGAAAGTTCTCTCTTGGGGGCGTCTCCCATGAGAGATATAGCATGGCTGCCCAAAGCTCACAGACAACTGCTAGCATACCGAAATAACTATATTAAAGCCACCCTAGACGTGTGGGACCACGTGATAACACACGTAGTAGGGATCTCCACCCCAGTTTCGCCTCTTACCCCTCTATTGCACAACCAGATTTTTTTTGAAAGATCCATCCTTTTCTCACACACATAGGGAAGAACACTTAAAAAATCTACCAATTTACCTCATTGTAGAGTCAGGTGGGATCAAAGATAGACTAAAGTTACAAGAGGAACTAGGCTCACCCTTCCATAACTGGTATTCGTATTAACAGATAAGACACGCACTTTCCGACAACACTTACAAATCTAACGTAGTTAGACCACTGACCACATTCGAGAAAATATGCGCAAACTCTGACAATAAAAGGGCATACTTATCAACAGCATACAAACTGTTACGAAACACTTTCCCAGACCAACGCCCTTCATTCATTGGGAAATGGGAATCAGAATTGTCAGATAATTTCACAGACGATGACTGGAGAAATAGCTTTAAAATGTCACATTCCGCCTCTACTTCGTTATTTATCTCCGAGTTGAACTACAAAATACTCACCGATGGTATCTGACACCCCATCGACTTAGATATATCTTCCCAACTGCCTCATCAGCCTGTTGGAGACGATGCGGAGGACAAGGTACTATGACCCATATTTGGTGGGACTGTCCTCTTCTATCTGACTTTTGGCGCAGGATAGAACACTGTATTAATAAAATTTTGGGCTTGGATATTACCCTAAACCCGAAACTAGTCCTACTCAATGTTCTCCCGCACTTACATTGCTTGTACCGCACAAGACTACTTCAACTGATGTTGGCGTGCGCAAAGAGACTGATTCCTAGATTATGGAAAACCCAAAATATTCCGACCCACACACAGTGGGTGGTGGAAATAGGGCACATTTTGGAATTAGAAAAACAACACTTTTATTATGTGGGAAAACGAGAGTTCTTTGCTGACATGTATTTTATCTGGGAGCAGGGCCTTCACACTCTGGACATCTAAGACGCAACCGAATTATTGATCCTGCAGAGCCTATCTCACTTACATGTAATCCCCCTTCCATCCTTTCTTCCTTTTTTCCTTTCCCTTCTTCCCCTCTTCTCCCCCCCCCCTTGGCTAGGAACACAAACATTGGACAGCATCCTATCAATAGATGGTAAATAGTATCTTAATGCCTTTGATGTTTTGCTTGATGTCTTTTTTTTTTATTTTTATTTTTTTCCCGTTTTGTATGGAAGATGTCCACAGTTATGTTTTGATTGTTGACAATTGTTATTGTATTTAAAATATGTTTCATATGCTGAAATTAACATTTTTGGATGTAATGTTTTAAAACTAAAATACCAATAAAAATTATTGAATCAAAAAAAAAAAAGGAGCAAAGGGACACATAATCACTGATGGTTAGCATCTCATCCACTGAGACAAACCTATATAGACCCTCTCTTCCATTCTGCAGACCATCCCACTATCTCAAGCAACAAGTCTCTGAGTCTACGATCCCACAGCACTCAACCCCACGCTCTCCCCCGCCTTTTCCCACTGCCCACAGTGACAGCGGGTCATATCCAGCACTCCCTGTTCCGTGATCGCCCTGTGAGAAAAGAGTCCTTGGGGAGTAAAGTGTGGAAGAGGCCCCATTGCCCTAAGACACCACAGCTGTAGAAAGGGAATTAGAATCAACATATACAGCAGTCGGACGTACCAGTAAACACAGGGGTCACATCCTACCCCACCCTACCAGAACTGTCTGCCCAGACCCATAATCAGTTTATACCATCTTCTCATTGTAGGCACTTGGCCTGGGATCTGAGTGAAGGGGGTTACCCCAACTGATGTTTGCCTGCACAGGAATAGAATGATGGTAGGCTAACATAAAAATGTTCTAAGGCTGGGGCCCATGGGGTGATCCTGAGCAATTATACAGCAAAACAAGTGCATCAACCTTTTTCATATCTCCCCTTACACCAAATACCTGATACACCCATCACTTGCCATGCTGTCACATTACAAGCATATCCTTGGAGGGAGAATGGGGCAGGTCCCGAGGAGAAAATATAAAGGCCCTGTGGGCCCAAAAAGAACAGTGAAGGTTCCAGCAGCCCCAGAGAGGTATAGAGCAGGGCTCAGAAGATGATCTCTCCGACTCAAATTGCCTTTCCGATCCAAGTAACACGCAAGACCTTAATGCCGCTTCCTTGCAGGCCAGCCTGGCGGATATAGCAGGAGCCAACAACAATATGATGGAAAAGATAAAAACTATGCTGGCGTCTCAAAACAAATCCATCTGCAAAAGGTTTGACAAGTCATGTTAATAATTGAAGAGAGATATTGCACTGATTCCTTGGAGCGTAAGCAAGAAGATCTCTCTGTAGACAACGCAAATCTGATATCATACTCGGAATGCCTGGCAGGACAAATCTGATCACTGGAATCTAACCGCTAGATTTAGAGTTCTGCGGCCAAAGGGGTGCATTAGCTAAGCGTGCTTTTTTTCTCCCGCACCTTTTAAATACCGCTGGTATTTAGAGTTCACAGAAGGGCTGCGTTAGGCTCCAAAAAGGGAGCGTATAGCATAATTTACCGCCACTGCAACTCTCAATACCAGCGGTGCTTACGGACGCGGCCAGCTTCAAAAACGTGCTCGTGCATGATTCCCCCATAGGAAACAATGGGGCCATTTAAGCTGAAAAAAAAACCTAACACCTGCAAAAAAGCAGCGTTCAGCTTTCCTATGGGGAAACAATTCCTATGTCTGCACCTAACACCCTAACATGTACCCCAAGTCTAAACACCCCTAGCCTTACACTTATTAACCCCTAATCTGCCGCCCCCGCTATCGCTGACCCCTGCATATTTTTTTAACCCCTAATCTGCAGCTCCGTACACCACCGCCACCTACGTTATCCCTATGTACCCCTAATCTGTTTCCCCTAACACTGCCGACCCCTATATTATATTTATTAACCCCTAATCTGCCGCCCCCAACGTCGCCGCCACCTATCTACACTTATTAACCCCTAATCTGCCGACCGGACCTCACCGCTACTATAATAAAGTTATTAACCCCTAATCCGCCTCACTCCCACCTCAATAACCCTATAATAAATAGTATTAACCCCTAATCTGCCCTCCCTAACATCGCCAACACCTAACTTCAAGTATTAACCCCTAATCTGCCGACCGGACCTCACCGCTACTCTATTAAATTTATTAACCCCTAAAGCTAAGTCTAACCCTAACACTAACCGCCCCCTAAGTTAAATATAATTTTTTCTAACGAAATAAATTAACTCTTATTAAATAAATTATTCCTATTTAAAGCTAAATACTAACCTGTAAAATAAACCCTAATATAGCTACAATATAAATTATAATTATATTGTAGCTATTTTAGGATTAATATTTATTTTACAGGCAACTTTGTATTTATTTTAACCAGGTACAATAGCTATTAAATAGTTAAGAACTATTTAATAGCTACCTAGTTAAAAAAATTACAAAATTACCTGTAAAATAAATCCTAACCTAAGTTACAATTAAACCTAACACTACACTATCAATAAATTAATTAAATAAAATACCTACAAATATCTACAATTAAACCTAACACTACACTATCAATAAATTAATTAAATAAAATGCCTACAAATAAATACAATTAAATAAACTAACTAAAGTACAAAAAATAGAACTAAAAAATGATGGACCTCTTCAGCCCGATGATGGACTTCTTCAGCCCCCGCTTGGGCTTGGATGAAGAATTCGGAGGCTCCTCTGGACGGATCGGTAATACCTGGCGTGGTGAAGATAAGGTAGGGAGATCTTCAGGGGCTTAGTGTTAAGTTTATTTAAGGGGGGTTTGGGTTAGATTAGGGGTATGTGGGTGGTGGGTTGTAATATTGGGGGGGTATTGTATGTTTTTTTTTACAGGCAAAAGAGCTGAAATTCTTGGGGCATGCCCCGCAAAGGGCCCTGTTCAGGGCTGGTAAGGTAAAAGAGCTTGTAACTTTTTTAATTTAGAATAGGGTAGGGAATTTTTTATTTTGGGGGGCTTTGTTATTTTATTAGGGGGCTTAGAGTAGGTGTAATTAGTTTAAAATTGTTGTAATATTTTTATTATGTTTGTAAATATTTTTTTATTTTCTGTAACTTAGTTCTTTTTTATTTTTTGTACTTTAGCTAGTTTATTTAATTGTATTTATTTGTAGGAATTGTGTTTAATTAATTTATTGATAGTGTAGTGTTAGGTTAATTGTAGGTAATTGTAGGTAGTTTATTTAATTATTTTATTGATAGGGTAGTTGTTATGGCTTTGTTATTTTATTAGGGGGCTTAGAGTAGGTGTAATTAGCTTAAATTGTTGTAATCTTTTTCTAATGTTTGTAAATTATTTTTTTATTTTTTGTAACTTAGTTCTTTTTTTATTTTTTGTACTTTAGTTAGTTTATTTTTTTTTTTTCTTTTAAATAATTTTTTATTGAAGTCATAAACAAATATAACAATAATGAGACGTCCAACAGTAGTAACAAAGGGGAAAAGTACAGTACTAATACCATGATCTTGCCAGGTAAACAACACAAGTTATGTAGACGTTGTATACATTCAAAAATTTAAAGAGTAGTACTCTATGGTGAGTAGTAAAAGAATGTAGAAGCTATAGCTGGTTAGCGTTATGAAGGAGTATGGAGGTTTACTAGGCAATAGATCTAGATAGAGGGGGCATATAAATCCCGTTTATTAAAGGTATTAGTGAAGAGTTAGGACTATCCAGATTGAGACCTCAGTTTTTATTTTTAATATGATATGTAGACTAGAAGTGGCCCCACCTTGTGATGGATAAATACACCATAAAAATATTAATGTAGAAGTTATAAAAGCAAGGAAGGGTTGATTTTATGGGGGTAGAGGGAGGGGGGAGATAGAATATATTCTCCACATCATCATGAAAAGCATTTATAGCGTTATATAATCTAGTAAAAGTAGGATAAACGTGGAATGGCTTGTGTTTGGCCACTTATGGACCAATTTAGCGGGGAGAGGGATAAGGGAACGCAGCGGGCAGGAGCCGCTCAAAGTGGAGTGGGGAGGGGAATGGGGGGGGCGGAGCCAAATAGGACATGAGAGCAGGTACGGAAAGACTTATTGGATGGATAAAAGGGTGGGCTTCCCAGGGGGGATCTATTATTTACATGACTACTGGGATGGGTATGGGTCCATCAGAGCGGAGTAATTATCTAAATTATAATGCTATGCTCATATAATGAGAAAGTAATGACAAATGCGTAGAATATGCGGCCAGAATAAAACCAGAGCCCAATTATGGGAAGTAAGGAGCCTTACTAATCACTCTGAAGTATTATGTGGAAAGGGGGGCTGTAGAATGTTCGGGATATAAGGAGTCTCCGGATGAGCCCCTCTCCTAGGGGAGTGTCATCTATAGACGAAGCTGGAAAAAGGAGTGGGGATATGACCCGCCGGCAATTAGCTCCGGCGGGAAAGGGAGGAGAGAGGCTCATCATGGACAAGTGGTGTATACTGATAATGTGGAGAAAACTATGAGAGAGCTAGTGATGATAGTTCTACAGTCACTAATAATGATAGTGTATACATATATAGATGTTCATATATACATTAACTGCTATACACGTGGGCGACGAAAGTGTTTGGGTTATGGTTATGGTAATGCTATCCCAGGTATAACTCAGTGAGTTAGAGAATCAACTTAAGGGGGGTAGTCATTTTTAAATAAGTTGGCAGTGTAGATTTTTATACTAGATGAGGTGGTAACTGTCATGTTAAGGTGCAATTCTGTAACCTCAATAACAAAAGCATAATATAATATAACGTTATACATTCAACAGATAATAATCGTATAGAGTGCTTTGTATGGAAAAGGAACCGCTCTGAAAAATATTAGGATGAGTGAGTAATTAAGTACTAAACAAGCCACATGAAAATTAGTACAATATGGTCACTCATGCCAAAATAACAAGTAATATAAGGCTAATTTTAAATATAAGACAGAAAATATAAAAACATTAGATAGGTTCATGAAACAGAATATAATTTCCTAATTCTCAGAATGCATAAATAGCAACACCGGTTCATGAGAGCACAGTGTAAAATGAGAAACATGAGGAATCTATACAGTAGTGGTTCTATGAAAAAGAACGAAAAGCCCAGGCATTGAGTTACTTATGATATTTTCATGTAACTTTAGGTGGGCTTAAACTAAATGAGACACAGCTAGATACACTGAGCAGAAGTAGGACCCCATGTGAACTAGTAGAAAAGGCCAGTTCCATGCAGGTGCAACAGCTAAGAGTGCCACATATAAATTCAAACCTACAGTTATCATGCTAGTGGGCTCCTATCTATATATTATATACATTTTCTAGGGGAATGACTTACAATAAAATAAATACAAAACAGTCCCCTTTAAGAAGTCAGTAAGCATCAATGACAATAAACATAGTTGTGAGTGTCTAGCTTGCAGTGATATGGCCAGGCAATCTTTCAAAAGGAAATGGCGATCTCCAAGCAGACATCTTTCGCCAAACTGGAGTTGCACTTAGCCCACACCATCATTTTTAAGCTGGGATTCATCACGTAAGTAACAAGACCAGCACAAACTGAAAGTCACTGGAATACAGGGGTTGTCCTGCGCGGGTGTAAGCTGTCTGCTGGTATTATCATATAACACAGTGTCCCAGAGAGTAAGTGACCAGTTGCTCCCGTTGTAACAATATTCATATTTACCCAGTAGGAGCGAGTAGGCTTCTGAAAATTGAGCCGCTATCAAGCACTCTGTACTTAGTAATTGTGGTGTGAGAGGAGTCTCAGCTGAGATCAAGTCGCCGTGTAAATCCCCTTGCAGTGTCGGACCGCTAACCTCATCTGCCCCGGCTAGTAGCTGTTCATCTGCAGCGAAACCGCTCAGTTCACTTTCCTCTAGGGAGCCATGCTCATCTGAAGCAAGGGAGGTCGAGGGATTAGCGGGCAAGGGCGCTTGTATTATCTGCGCTATCATTACTTCTTGTAGCCCGTCACCTGTGCTTGAGAGCTCCTGCGTAGTATCTGTAGTCTTAACCGGCTCAGCAGCGGACCTCTCCATATGTCCCTGATCGCCCCTAAGCACGGATCTAAGGCTGTGAAACTGTGACATCATCCGTAAATCCAGACTCTGCAAAATGGCTCTCATTTCAATGTAAAGAACCTCCATGGTGAGGTGTTAAAGTAGACAATGTATTGCTGGCGAAATAAGCATATAGCTGGGGAGGTAGATCCAGCTAGATGGCCCCTCTAACAGCGTGGCTTCTATGAAACGGCGGTCTCAGCCTGTAGGTTCTGTAACTTTAGTAGGCCTTATAGACCTGTGTGGAGCAGTCCAGTATGGCGAAATATCAATGCCTAGATACGGCAAAGTAACTTGCAAATAGTGTAAAGATAGTCCTGTTTGGACAGAAGTAAGTTTTTAGGTAAATTACATTAAAAATGCTGCAATTTATCAATGTTTTATAGACGCTTCAGCAAGAGCTCTCTGTAACACGTCTTCTCTGCTTAGCTGTTGGCTCCGCCCCCTTAGTTAGTTTATTTAATTGTATTTATTTGTAGGTATTTTATTTAATTAATTTATTGATAGTGTAGTGTTAGGTTTAATTGTAGATATTTGTCGGTATTTTATTTAATTAATTTATTGATAGTGTAGTGTTAGGTTTAATTGTAACTTAGGTTAGGATTTATTTTACAGGTAATTTTGTAATTATTTTAACTAGGTAGCTATTAAATAGTTCTTAACTATTTAATAGCTATTGTACCTGGTTAAAATAAATACAAAGTTGCCTGTAAAATAAATATTAATCCTAAAATAGCTACAATATAATTATAATTTATATTGTAGCTATATTAGGGTTTATTTTACAGGTAAGTATTTAGCTTTAAATAGGAATAATTTATTTAATAAGAGTTAATTTATTTTGTTAGATAAAAATTATATTTCACTTAGGGGGCAGTTAGTGTTAGGGTTAGACTTAGCTTTAGGGGTTAATAAATTTAATAGAGTAGCGGTGAGGTCCGGTTGGCAGATTAGGGGTTAATACTTGAAGTTAGGTGTCGGCGATGTTAGGGAGGGTAGATTATAGGTTAATACTATTTATTATAGGGTTATTGAGGCGGGAGTGAGGCGGATTAGGGGTTAATAACTTTATTATAGTAGCGGTGAGGTCCGGTCGGCAGATTAGGGGTTAATAAGTGCAGGTAGGTGGCGGCGACGTTGGGGGCGGCAGATTAGGGGTTAATAAATATAATATAGGGGTCGGCAGTGTTAGGGGCAGCAGATTAGGGGTACATAGGGATAACGTAGGTTGCGGCGGTGTGCGGTCGGCAGATTAGGGGTTACATTTTTTTATTAGAATGGCGGCGATGTGGGGAGACCTCGGTTTAGGGGTGCATAGGTAGTTTATGGGTGTTAGTGTACTTTAGAGCACAGTAGTTAAGAGCTTTATGAACTGGCGTTAGCCCAGAAAGCTCTTAACTCCTGGCTTTTTGCTGCGGCTGGAGTCTTGTCGTTAGATTTCTAACGCTCACTTCAGCCAAGACTCTTAATACCAGCGTTAGAAAGATCCCATTTAAAAGATAGGATACGCAGTTGGCGTAGGGGGATCTGCAGTATGGAAAAGTCGCGGCTGCAAAGTGAGCATTAGACCCAAAACTAGCGTTAGGAGCCCCTAACACTGGTTTTGACAGCTAACGCCAAACTCTAAATCTAGGTGTAAGTTAGCAGACCTGGAGGACCGCTTCAAGCACAACAATGTTCGCCTGCGATTCCTGAGAGCGTACTTCCTAAGGACTTACAACCTTATCTGCAGGAGGTGTTCAAAGCTGCCCTGGGTCCCCTACAGGACCCTGAATCCCTCATAGATAGGGCCCACAGGGCGCTCAGACCGAAAGCCCTCTCAGAAGATAAACCAAGGGATGTACTGGTGAGACTGCATTACTTTACCTTCCGAGAGAAATTCCTGAGAGCTGTTAATTCTGGATCCCTAATAGCCACAAAATACGACAGTCTGCAGATATTTCCAGACCTCTCCCCCCACATATTTCCGGTCTGACTATTTGTCACCAAGGATGACACCCAACATATTATAACATCACCGGAACAGGCCAGAAACCTCCTCTCCAAATGGGATCTGCTCCCTGGTGGACATTCCCCTGCAAGCTCCAAGATCCCCGCTGGGGAATTAAGGGCCAAGTCTCCACCCTGGAAAGAACTTCCTCCCAGAGAGAAAAACAGAGGCTCCTTGCAGGTTGCCACCTCAAACACCCCTCCTTCTACTCAAGTAGCGAAATGAGGCCCAAAGGCAGAATACACTGAACGTTCTTTTCTACACCCTCACAGGGATTGTACACTCTAACTTGTGGGACTGTGAAATAGACTCTTGGCCTCTCTGTTCTGAGGGGTCTTGAACACACATCTCTGTATCCTTTTTGAATGGTTGCTTAGCCATTCTAAAACTAACAATGCTAGAACTGACAGTAATGTTTTGGGGATCTGGGTATTTGTGGTTTTTCACCTTTTTTTTTCTCCCCAGGCACACAGTTCCGGAAAAGAGTGATGAATTTCTCAGTAAGTGGTTTGACTTTGGCTTCGGTCTCTAGGGAGTCAGAGGAGAGGATTGTGGCACTCTCGAACATTATCTCAGTAAATAAGGGATTATCGCATCCCTCTCGAACATTATCTCAGTAAATGTTTAAGTTCTACAGTTTAAAATGTTGGGGGGTGGGAGGGGGGGCATTCTGGTTTATCTCCCACTTTCCCTCCCATAGTTTATAAAGTCGCAGTCACTACACAGGTATTGGCTGACTGGTAAACACTGCGTCAGAAAATATTCCAGCTATATGGTTTAATAAATAAAATATTTTATAAATAAATAATATGTTGATATTGTTGTAGGGCTCCGGAGCAGGGCCTCCTGGCCTCCCACCCACTCCCCCCATAGTTCACAAAGTGGCAATGGTCATGCAGATATTGCCGATTGGTCTGCCACGCCTAGGTTTAGCGGGCCCTAGCTTCAGGTTCTGTCCCAGAGATTATACAGTTCTAAACCCAGATCATTAGTCACTTCTCTCTTGTGTCTTATCTTAAGTAACCTGAAAACCTTGGTATTTATTAGATGGTATTTATTAGATACCCCCCTTAGACACTTCCGCCCAACATCAGTTGACACACAACAGGTTACCCCAAAGAATACCCAGGGAGAGGGTTAATGGTAGCAGACTGGCCTTGCGCCTTGGGGCCATCCACTCATTTATCCATTCATTTACGTATTTAACACCCGGAGTATTCGCAAGCTAAACGATGACCATACACCAACCCAACTGAATGGAGAGCTCAGTGAGGCAACACAGATCCCTGTGAGGCACGCAGGCCACGGGCCCTTCCCACTAGGGCAATTTAAGGTTATATTAGCTAGGTATATTAATGTTAACCCAGGTTCACTTGTATTCTCTTTTGTACTAAGATCAGTATGTATTTTAGGTTATGTACTTGCAGAAAATGTATAGTTTCAAAGATAAATTTTAAATGCTGTAATTATTGCCAATTACCAAGGTCCATTTTAATGCTTAGTCACCCCATTGGGCCCATATGGCCTATTTTTTGGAGAAATGTATTTTCCCTAACACTTTTCTTGTGCCCTCGGCAACCCCCCTCCCCACACTATTGGATCTGCTCTGCACTTCTTTTTAGGAGGTATTGGTTGTGTTTGTTTTATTGCAGACCTTATTTACTAATTTAAATTTTAAATAAGTCGCACAGAGACACAGAAGCACTCACTAAAATAGTCTGTATCGCTGTAGCTAGTGAGAATTAGCTAGCTCTCCCCATCCCCTCTCCTTCCCCCCTTTTTTTTCTCCCCTCTCTCTTCATCCTTACTCTCTCCCTCCCTCCTTCCTCCCCCTCTCCTATATTCACCCTCTGACCAAATTCAGCATGGCTCTTAAAGTTGCCACCCTAAACATTCAGGGACTAAATTCCCCAACAAGAGGAGTTTACTTCTCAGATACCTACTAAAAACGAATGTGAAGGTTGCCTTTCTCCAGGGGACCCATTGGCTCCATGGCTCCTCGTTCATGTAGAACTCTAAACTTTTTCCAACATGCTTGTCGGCCTCTCACCCAGCTAAAGAAAGAGGTGTCACCATCATGGTCCATAAGTCAGTGTTGTGCGAGATCCAGCATGTGGAGAGGGACTCGGAGGGCAGGTACTTGATACTGGTCTGCACCCTAGACATCGCACAATAGACTCTGGTCTCATTATATGCCCCGAATGTAGGCCAACTTCCCTTCCTGAAATCAGTTCTTCCTCTAATAGACCAACTATATAGAGGCACCTTACTAGTCGGAGGGGATTTGAACATAGCATGGGATCCGATCCTTGATAGGAGACATTCTAAACACAAACCTCCTGATGCAACAACCAACTGGGTCTCTAATCATGTTAGATCGATAATGTATCAGTATAACTTGTATGACTCGTGGAGATGTCTGTCCCCCTCGGAGAGGGACTTCCCTTTATTCTAATCCCCATCAATGCTACTCCAGGATTGATCATCTACTGTGTCATTCCCCCCTACTGAACAGACTCTATCACCCTTCAATTCAGATATGCCCATGGTTGGATCACAATATGGTCTCCATAGATTTTGCCAACTCTCTTCGAGGATCCCCCTCCCCCAGCTGGAAACTACATCTCTCATTAATCTCAGGGCCTTCTGAAGTAGATACTTCCAAGGTCCTCTCTGACTTTCTCAGCACCAATGACAACGTGATGACCAATGACCCCATCATGTGGGCGACCTTGAAGGCCTACCTGTGGGGCCACTTTATACAGCAACCATCAAAGAACTGTAAACTTATGGGCAAGCCCCTTGCCCAATTATATTCTGAGCTACGTTCACTAGAGAGACACAATAGAGGTGACCCCTCGAGATTGATGGCCGAACAGATTACAGTCATCAGAACAAAAATTAATTCAATTGAAGAAATGAGGGTGCAGTAAAACCTTTTGGCCCTCAAATAACTGTACTACTACAAAGGCAACAGAAATATAGAAAAAAAGAGGGCGACCCCTAGTGCAAATCAATTATGGAGATATAGTGGATGTCAAATTGCAATCACAAAGGAATACTCACAAATTGTGTTGCACACTGTAGTGCAAATAAAGCATACTAGGTATATTGCGGTGACCTAGTGCACATATGTACCAAGGCTATGCTGCTGCAGTGAGATGAATACCCCAAGTGAACTGCTGATGAACATCAAATGGATATAAAGGAGGACTCCAGTATAAAGATAAAAAGGTTTTAATTTATTTTTTTGATAAAATAATAAAAACAAACACAGGTCAAACAATGGATCTGTGTAGAAAATGTTACGCATTTCTAAGCGCTGACCGCGCTTTTTCCTCAGGCTGATAATATAGGTATTATCAGCCTGAGTAAAAAGCGCGGTCAGCGCTTAGAAACGCGTAGCATTTTCTTCACAGATCCATTGTTTGACCTGTGTTTGTTTCATTTGACGTTCATCAGCAGTTCACTTGGGGTATTCATCTCACTGCAGCAGCATAGCCTTGGTACATATGTGCACTAGGTCACCGCAATATACCTAGTACGCTTCATTTGCACTACAATGTGCAACACAATTTGTGAGTATTCCTTTGTGATTGCAATTTGACATCCACTATATCTCCATAATTGATTTGCACTAGGGGTTGCCATCTTTTTTTCTATATTTCTACAAACTACAGATTTTCACTCTGATTTGGGAGGAGCAGCCACAGTAAAGTGCACAGTTTGCTGGGACACTGTGAAGTTCCCAGACCGTTCTCCTAGGCATTATCTCTGCCTTTCTACATTGTGAGTAACCACTCCTTGTGGGAAAGCTACAGGCCAATCTCCCTAATTAACGTAAATATAAAGCTTTATGCGAAAATATTGGCCACAAGACTGAACAAACTCCTCCCAAACCTGATCAACCCTGACCAGGTGGGATTTATTCCAGGCAGACAGGGCTTAGACAAAACCAGGTGCCTCCTGAACATTTTCACCGAGGCTGCGGACATGGAGATTAATAACTGTACTACTACAAAGGCAACAGAAATATAGAAAAAAAGAGGGCGACCCCTAGTGCAAATCAATTATGGAGATATAGTGGATGTCAAATTGCGATCACAAAGGAATACTCACAAATTGTGTTGCACACTGTAGTGCAAATAAAGCATACTAGGTATATTGCGGTGACCTAGTGCACATATGTACCAAGGCTATGCTGCTGCAGTGAGATGAATACCCCAAGTGAACTGCTGATGAACATCAAATGGATATAAAGGAGGACTCCAGTATAAAGATAAAAAGGTTTTAATATATTTTTTTGATAAAATAATAAAAACAAACACAGGTCAAACAATGGATCTGTGTAGAAAATGTTACGCATTTCTAAGCGCTGACCGCGCTTTTTCCTCAGGCTGATAATATAGGTATTATCAGCCTGAGTAAAAAGCGCGGTCAGCGCTTAGAAACGCGTAGCATTTTCTTCACAGATCCATTGTTTGACCTGTGTTTGTTTTTATTATTTTATCAAACAAATATATTAAAACCTTTTTATCTTTATACTGGAGTCCTCCTTTATATTCATTTGACGTTCATCAGCAGTTCACTTGGGGTATTCATCTCACTGCAGCAGCATAGCCTTGGTACATATGTGCACTAGGTCACCGCAATATACCTAGTACGCTTCATTTGCACTACAATGTGCAACACAATTTGTGAGTATTCCTTTGTGATTGCAATTTGACATCCACTATATCTCCATAATTGATTTGCACTAGGGGTTGCCATCTTTTTTTCTATATTTCTACAAACTACAGATTTTCACTCTGATTTGGGAGGAGCAGCCACAGTAAAGTGCACAGTTTGCTGGGACACTGTGAAGTTCCCAGACCGTTCTCCTAGGCATTATCTCTGCCTTTCTACATTGTGAGTATGTTTATTGTTCTTTACTCTTCATCTGTGATATATTGGCTACACTAGGAGGCGCCCTTTCTTCTCTGCTTTGTCTACAAAGGTAACAGGGCAGACCGACTGCTTGCCCATAAGCTCTGGACCCATACACAGCAAAGACGAATCTCGTCTATTAAAACACAGAGAGGAGTGGTTCATTCCCCAAAAAGATATAGCAAGCGCATTGACTAACTACTATACAACACTATACAACCGGGACACCTCCTTGGGGAAAGTTAAAGCCCCTACCTCACAGGTTGAACAGTTCCTCTCCTCCCTGGATCTCCCGGCCCTGTCTTTGGAAGACGCCCAAATTTTGTCCGACCCACTGTCTGCTGAAGAATTGAAACAGGCAATATTTTTGTTTCAAATAAACAAGGCCCTAGGCCCAGATGGATTTATTGCTCTATTCTACAAAACTTTCTCAGCTGATCCCTATTCTTGCCAGATTATTTAACTCTGCCTTCACTGACGGCGAGTTTCGTCTGGAATTTCTGGAGACATCGATCATCACCATACCTAAGGAAGAGAAGGACCACTCCTTGTGGGAAAGCTACAGGCCAATCTCCCTAATTAACGTAAATATAAAGCTTTATGCGAAAATATTGGCCACAAGACTGAACAAACTCCTCCCAAACCTGATCAACCCTGACCAGGTGGGATTTATTCCAGGCAGACAGGGCTTAGACAAAACCAGGTGCCTCCTGAACATTTTCACCGAGGCTGCGGACATGGAGATTACCCTCCTTGCTCTGTTGATTAATGCAGAGAAAGCATTTGACAGGGTGAGATGGGACTATTTGTTCTCCGCTCTTACAGCATTCGGTTTCCCGGAAGCCTTCTTAACCGCAGTGAGATCTCTGTACTCTTGCCCCACAATGAGAGGCCTGGATTTCTGCTCAGGAGTAGTGCATATCAGAAATGGAACGAGACATGGTTGCCCCCTGTCTCCCCTCCTGTTTGCCTTTGCCATCAAACCACTGGCGGCAGAAAGTAGGAACTCAACTCAAGTCAAGGGATTAATCCTACATGACACCCCTCAAAAACCGGCTCTCTATGCTGATGACTTGATGCTCTTCATCACAGACCCGGAATATTCTCTTCCCGCATTATTTGACCTTCTGGACATGTTCGGAAACATTTCCTTCTACAAGTTAAATCTTGGTAAAACAGAAGCCTACCCTCTAAACTTACCAGAATTGACTTTACACTAGCTCAGGAGGAAATATAAATTCCAATGGTCTATATCTGGTTTAAAGCACCTAGGAGTGTTCCTTTCCCTATTATTGGAATGGTTTTGTCTAAAAACTTTAATGCCTTTCTATCCCAACTCCAAAGGGACCTGTGCTCAAGGCGATATGATGAAATCTCCTGGTTTGGGAGAATCGCAGTGGTTAAGAGGATGCAGCTTTCCAAATTAACGTATCTCTTTAGATGTTTGCCAATAAAGGTCCAACTGATGCTGCTCAAAAAATTCCAAGCAGTGATTAACCGGTACATATGGAATGGGAAGAGGCCCCACATTGCAGCTTCTCTACTGCAACACATTGCTGGAGGGCTAGGCCTCCCGAACATAAGGCTTTACTATGAAGCCACCCTTTTATCCCACATTTTAGAGTGGAATGGAAAAGGAGATGGTCCTCGCTGGATAGAACTTGAGCAGGCATCTCTGCCGGCTCATATGGTCTTGCTGGACCTTATCTGGATTCAACCTCATTGCGCCTCAGATATTCCCATCAACAACAAGATCATCCTGCACTGCAGGAACTCTTGGTAACCCGCCATAATGCCATGGTCTCTCCACACCCTTTACCATGTCATTCTATATAAGGCCTTTTTTATGGACTCCCATTAGCGGGTTCCGCAGTGCGGTGGGCTTTTTCCTTACTCAAAGTGGCCGACCTTTTCTCAGGGATGTCATACTCTGCAAGGGAGCAGGTTCAGGAGTAAGGAGCTGTTGAGCAGAGGTGTCAGGTTTTGGGGTTAATGTTGTGTTTTGTCTGCGTGAGTCTTTCCTTTTAGGCATAATTAAACAGGTACAACGTTTTAGGAAATAAAGGAGATAGTTTTATTTATTTATTGGATAAAGCAATGTAGAGATATGCAATTAGATAAGGCAAAGTCTATAAGTTGTAGTATAAGGCCGGAATACAGTTCTTAGTAATAACAGGCAGGAATGCAGAGCTTTGTAATAACAAAACAGGATATTTGCATATGCTGTAAACTGGAACTGTTTAATAACACTCAGGAAAGCAGAGCTTTGTAATAGCAAGCAGGATACTTGCATATGCTGTAGAACTGGAACTGTGTAGTATCGGGCAGGAAAGCAGTGCTTGTATAACAGACAGGATACTTGCATATGCTGAAGACTGGAACTGTGTCAGTCCTTAGGAAAGAGTTTTAGGCAAGATCAATTGCCAGGAAATCAGTCCCAAAATGAAACTCAGTGCCAAGGGATTGTCCAGAAGAGTAGTCAGTAATTGAAGCAGAAATCAGGAACCAGGAAATCCAACAAATCTATATTTCACACAGGATACAGGAGCAGAGAGTGTTTCAGAGTATAACTCTCAATGTGAAAGCACAGAATTGCAAACAAACCTCCCAGATAAAGCAGGCTGCTGATTAAATGATTTGTTTCAGCTGGCAAGCAGGTGGAGCCAGAGAGCCAAAGGTGCAGCAAACAGAAAAACACAATATTATTTTCCTGTGATCAAGCCATCTGGTGGCATAGTGGTAAAACAACAGGCTGGGAAATAACAGCTGCAGAAATAGAGACAAGTCCCAGGTTCAATTCCAGGCTGAACCCTGACAGGGGAGAACCCAATGTCACCCAGTGACCTGGCCAATACCCATGCCATCCAGCCCAGATTCAGATTTGACCTGTTAAGACTACTCTCTATATTAAAATCCTGGGGATTTCTGGAAGCCCCACCCAGACCATTGACGACATGGGAGTCCCGACTCTCCGCAGGTACCCAACATATTTCTCCCATTACCAGATCCTTCTTAATGCTTCCAAACTGTCCAAAACTAGACAGATGACGGAGTGGGAAAGAGATTGGAGTGTAGATTTAACCGCAGAGGACTGGACGGACACAATCCTACATACCAAAATGTTGATTTACTGCATGACACTGTATGAATTATTCTACAAACTCTTAACCAGGTGGCACTATGTGCATCCAAAATTACATAAAATGTTTTCAGACTGCTCCCCCCTCTGCTGGAGGGGATGCCTGACGGTGGGCGATCCTCACCATATCTGGTGAGCCTGTCCTGCCATTGCCCCCCCTGTGGAATAGATTGGGGATCTTGTGCTGCCAACTGGGGTTGTTAGTGTCCTTGCCCCCGGAGACAGCTCTGATTCATGCTGGCCTACGGTCCCTCTCTACGCACAGACGCATACTGCTGATAATGATTCTAATAGCAACAAAACTACTGATTGCACAAAATTAGAAGAAACCTAACCCTCCCAGCTGGCAAGCTTAGTTTCAACTTATCTCCTACTTCAGATTCATGGAGAGTTACATATTTAATTTTTGCCAACAAACAGATCTGTACGCCTTGATATGGGAGCAGTTTTCTCTGTAAAGTAGAGTATCCCTGATTTAGGCTGATTACGACATTGACAAGGAGGGGACTGCATAATATCCCCCCTTCCTGCGGCTGACAGGCCTAGGGTTCCCCCCCTTTTTTTTTTCTTCCTTCTCAGACTCTCTCTCACTTCCCTTCCCCCTCTTCCTCCTAATCCTACTACTCCACAGGTTTTCCCGGTGGAACATCTGCTATACAAACTCTTACTCCCAGAGCCTTCTGGGCTCACCTGGAACTTAGGCTCAACACACTAAGCTGACTGATTGAGTCCCTCTGCCAAGACTTTTTCATAACAATTACATTTCTATCAGACATTAGTTAAAATGTAAAAACTAGAGGTTTACAACTCCTTAAGATGTACTGGTTTTTCTTTTAGAATTTTTTCTGATTCTTGGTCATTGTAAAAAATTGTTTTGAACCTTGAAGAACAAATGTTTTCCTTCTTTGTATTCACACATCTTTAGAAATACCATATGTATGTTGTACTTTGAATTTTTCCTCAATAAAAATTATTTTAAAAAAAATAAGAGAAGGAGAAAAAGGAATACCAGGTCTTTCCCATTCTCTAGCAATAATCTCTGTAGCATGTTCAGAAACAGGAAAATCGTCAACCGGGGAGGAAACATCAAAGTACTTGTTCAATTTACTAGATTTTTTAGGGTTGACTACAATAGTTGTGTCAGAGTCATCCAAAGTAACTAAAACCTCCTTAAGTAATAAGCAAAGGTTTTCTAGCTTAAATCTGAAGGATACCACTTCAGAATCAGAAGAAGGAATTACACTGTCTGAGTCTGAGATTTCCCCCTCAGACGCTACCAACATGACATCTTCCTCAGGCTTATGGGAAGAGACAGTCTGGATAGCCAGAACTTGATCAGAAACCTTAGTAACTGTTTCTTTAAATTTCCTTTAACGTTTTCCCTGTAACATGGGAAAAGCTGACAAGGCTTCAGATACCGCAAGGGATACCTGGGAAGCAATGCCTTGGAGAGAAAATCCTACCGGATTGCCAGAGGAAACACAGGGCATGGTATGAGGAGACTGAAAAAGATGGAACGTTTGAGGAGAAAGCTGTGGTATATCTGCTACAGGAGACATTTGAACAGCGTTTGCCTGGGATAATGGTGGCTCATGGTCAAATATTGTATCTATATAACTTAAAGTTCTCTTAATGCATGAGGAACAAAAAGGAAATGGATGTTCTACCCGAGCATCTTAAAACAGAAGGAAGTATTTTGGATTAATAAATTGGAAACCATGGCCCCTGTTGGTATGAATAAAGAATATGATCTGTCTGTCTTTCTTTAAACATTTTAATAGACCAGTCTCTGTATCTAATATTCTGTAATGTTTCTATTTTTTGCAACAATATGTAACAGTTATTATTTATTAACATGTATTACTATATATCTATCACTAGATGGCGCATCCTCTTCTAGGACAAGTAACACTGTAGAAATGTTTGTGTATTCACAGTTAAATTGTTAATTAGTAGGTGTGGTTTTTTTAACCCCCATCCCTATATCAAGGTGTGTTACCTGCATTTATGTATTGACATGACTAAGGACTAGACGTTGTCTTTTCTTCTTTGAATATCCCAATAAAGATGGAATTTTTTGCATAGTGGTGAGTGCTGCTGCGTTCTTTGGACTGTGTTACAAGTTTAAGGGTTTCTGTGTGGTACCCCTTCAGCCTGCACCACCCTTCTATCTCTGTGCTGTACCATTTGGATTGTGGCTATTTCCCTTCTCCACCATGCCTCAAAAGCTAGTATATACACATTTATCACATTTCCTCACATTAAACTCCCTCCTTGACCCACTGCAATCTGGATTTTCCCCCCAAAAAACTCCACAGAGACAGCAATTGCCAAGAATACTTATGACCTACTTACAGCTAAATCAAAAGGTCGCTTCTCTCTGCCATTCATTTTGATCTGTCTGCAGCCTTCAACCCTGTTGACCACCACTCCTTTGCTACAAAACCTCTAAATCCTTTGGCATTTGTGAAACAGCCCTTTTGTGGTTTTCATCTCAACAGTCTAACCACACCTTTAGTGTTGCCTTCTCTAACAGTTCCACTGCCCCCTATCACTTTCTGTTGGGGTACCACAGGGCTCTCTTCTTGGCCACCTTCTCTTCTCAATCTATACATCATCATTAATTTCCTTAATAAAGTCCCACGTGTTTCAATTTAATTTGTATTCTAATGACACCCAAATCTACCTTTCTGCACCACACCTGTCCGCTTTCTTGATAATTTGTGCCACTAACTGTCTTTCTCATTTCATGTTCAATTTCCTCTCAGTACCCTAAGCTAAATCTTTCAAAAACTGAGCTCCTTATTTCCCCAATTTTTCCAACATCCCCAGCTTTCTATAACTTTTGATAATAGCATTATTACCCCAACCTCATGCCCAATATCTTGGGGTCACACTGGACTCAGATCTCTCTTTTACTCCTCACATCCAGTCTTTGGCCAACTCCTGCCATTTCCATCTTAAAAAATGTTCCACTTATAATGTGGAAGTCTAGAGAGGTTCCCTCATTGACGATGTGGCGAGCCAAGGTCACTGAACTGTTGGAATTGGAGGAATACTCAGTGTATAAAAAAGGGAATACTGAAAGTTTTATAATGTTACAAGCAATGTGGGACAAATATATTAGAAATATTTGATCCTTTCCACCTATAAAAAATACCCAATATGTACAATTACACGATGTTAGTGTGGTTCTCTACTAGGAAGTCAAAATTATATCATAGATCGCCTTGTTAAATGTTCTGAGATTGAACAACTGTTACTTGAAATTATTGTTATATTGTTTGATAATACCTCGTTATTATTGTTTTACTTTAAATCTTAAGAGACCGTGAATCTATAAAATAAGTATCATCTCTACTTGCTTTAAATTTTTGCCAATGTGTATGTGTTATATTTCTCTGTACGATCTCTTGTCTAATAAAAAGAATTTAACTAAAAAATGTTCCACTTATTTACACAAGACACAGCAAAGATATTATTCAACTCATTAATTCCCACTTTGACCATTGCAATTCCATCTTCTATGGTCTCCATAGTTGCATCTCCTTTACAATCCATAATGAATGCCTCTGCCATTCTTATCTTCCTTGCACGTTATTACTACTCTTCTGCACCTCTCTGCCAATCCCTTCACTGGCTTTCTCTAGCCTCCAGAATTAGCACAAAATTCTAACATTCACTGCTGTCAATAGCACTGCTCCACCATATATCTCAGACCTTGTTTCCAGATACCCTCCCATCCCCTCTGCTCATAATGTCCTCCTCTCTTCCTCTCTTGTTACATCCTCACATTCCCATCTACATTACTTCTCCAGATATCTATATTTTGTGGAACTCCCTACCTTGCTCTACAAGACTCATCCCTAATTTTGAAAGTTTAAAGTGCTCTTTAAAAACTCCACTATTCAGGAATGAATATAATATACGCTAACCTTTTCTAGCCTCAGTTCCTCCACTCTTTAATTATCCCTATGAATCCACTTAACATGTAAGCCTATGAGATTAGTTGTTTGTAGATCACCTTCATGGGAGCTGATTTACAGTGCAACTCTTGGCAGGACCCTCTAACCACTTGTTTCCTATAAATATTAGCTTGTCGTACCTTTGTTTATAACTGATAATAATAATAATATATTTGTTTATATATGTGTATTTATATATGTATATACATACAAATATACATACAGTGTATAAACACATATATTAACATGTTTTTAAAAATATAAAAACTAATATATATATATATATATATATATATATATATATATATATATATATATATATATATATATATTGGGGGGAAAAAGTATTTAGTCAGCCACCAATTGTGCAAGTTCTCCCACTTAAGAAGATGAGAGAGGCCTGTAAATTTCATCAAAGGTATACCTCAACTATGAGAGACAACATGTGGAAACAAATCCAGACAATCACATTGTCTGATTTGGAAATAATTTATTTGCAAATTATGGTGGAAAATAAGTATTTGGTCACCTTCAAACAAGCAATATCTCTGGCTCTCACAGACCTGTATCTTCTTCTTTAAGAGGCTCCTCTGTCCTCCACTCATTACCTGTATTAATGGCACCTGTTTGAACTTGTTATCAGTATAAAATACAACCTCAAACAGTCACACTCCAAACTCCACTATGGTGATGACCAAAGAGCTGTCGAAGGACACCAGAAACAAAATTGTAGACCTGCACCAAGCTGGGAAGACTGAATCTGCAATAGGCAAGCAGCTTGGTGTGAAGAAATCAACTGTGGGAGAAATAATTAGAAAATGGAAGACATACAAGACCACTGATAATCTCCCTCGATCTGGGGCTCCATGCAAGATCTCACCCCGTGGGGTCAAAATGATCACAAGAACAGTGAGCAAACATCCAAGAACCACACGGGGGGACCTAGTGAATGACCTCTAGAGAGCTGGGACCAACGTAACAAAGGCTACCATCAGTAACACACTACGCTGCCAGGGACTCAGATCCTGCAGTGCCAGAAGTGTCCCCCTGCTTAAGCTAGTACATGTCCGGGCCCATCTGAAGTATGCTGGAGAGCATTTGGATGATCCAGAAGTGGATTGGGAGAATATCATATGGTCAGATGAAACCAAAGTAGAACTGTTTGGTAGAAACATTTTTGGAGGAGAGAGAACACCATACCTACTGTGAAGCATGAGGGTGGCAATATATGCTTTGGGGCTGTTTCTCTGCAAAGGGAACAGGACGACTGATCCGTGCACATGAAAGAATGAATGGGGCCATGTATCATGAGATTTTGAGTGCAAGCCTCCTTCCATCAGCAAAGGCATTGAAGATGAAATGTGGCTGGTCTTTCAGCATGACAATGATCCCAAACACACCGCCTGGGCAACAAAGGAGTGGCTTCGTAAGAAGCATTCCAAGGTCCTGGAGTGGCCTAGCCAGTCTCCAGATCTCAACCCCATAGAAAACCTTTGGAGGGAGTTGAAAGTCTGTGTTGCCCAGTGACAGCCCCAAAACATCACTGCTCTAGAGGAGATCTGCATGCAGGAATGGGCCAACATATCAGCAACAGTGTGGGACAACCTTGTGAAGACTTACAGAAAACCTTTGACCTCTGTCATTGCCAACAAAGGATATATAACAATGTATTGAGATGAACTTTTGATATTGACCAAATACTTATTTTCCACCATAATTTGCAAATAAATTATTTCCAAATCAGACAATGTGATTGTCTGGATTTGTTTAAACACTGTATATATATATAAAAATATAGAAAATACTCTCAGCATAAAATTGAACAAAAATAGTGATATAAAAATCTTGTGATATAAAAACTACAGTAAAAAATAATATATATATATATATATACACATACACATAGAGAGAGAGAGAGAGAGAGAGAGAGAGAGAGAGGGAGAGGGAGAGAGAGAGAGATAGAGAGATAGACTGCCTATTAAAGTTGCTGTGTTTAAATCCAGAGAGTGATTATTATTGGATCTATATATATATATATATATATATATATATATATTAAACAAAAAACTTGCACTCTCTGTTCTTTCCAAAATAAATTTTACTCGGAAGAGTGACGTTTTGGGGACAAAGTATCCCCTTCCTCAGACACAGTGTATACAAATGCAAAGCAATATATAACTACAAACAAGCTAAACCCCACCCCCCAATTTGGACCAAAAAAAAATGCCAATGGACTGAATACTAGCATTGGCTGGCATTGCTTCTTATAACTCTGGTGCCTCCACTATTGAATTTAATGGAGTTTAACGATCCATGCATGAGCTTCTAGACAGTATACACTTTTAACGATCCATGCATGAGCTTCTAGACAGTATACACTATCTGGCTACTAGTCCTATGTACTGCAGTATTATGCCATTTCTATGTACCCCAATATAAGGTCTAACTGGGACTTCCCCCCACCCCCTTGTTTAGTGTTGTCAACAGTCTCAAAACGACTCAAGCACTAGTGATACAAATTAGGTGTGCAAAGCTGGAGGAGCCACTGCTCAAAGACTCCCAAACATCAGAATCAAAGAAAGTCCAGCAGTACCACAGTAGTTTATCTTTCACACTTTATTAGTACCTGGAGGTAAGAAAATGATGTTTCGGGCTCAGTAGCCCTTAATCATATGACCCTTATGACCCTCATGCTGTATACAACATCCTTAAATACTCCACACCACAGGTGTGTACAATCACATTCTAATCTTGTACCTGCAACAATTCTCTAATACTATCGCCACCTAGTGGTGTATATCAATTAATACATCAAAAAAACTTTGTAAAAAGTCTAACAGTGTTACATACTCGTATTTCAACTGCATCTTACATTTCATATCAAAATCACAGAACAATACACAATTTAATATTTACAAAAATAGTAGTGAGGGATAACTCTTCATCTTGGTCCTTCATATCAAGGAAGGGAAATTATTGTAGAATCTGCAAAATCACAAAAAGATATTAAAATCAATTTCACGGTTCATTCCCTTTGGATGCAGACAATCTAGCCTATAGATCCACATGGATTCTCTCTTTTTTAAGATCAGTTCTCTGTCTCCACCTCTTCGTGGGACAGAGACATGATCTATAATTTGGAATTTCAACTGTGCAATTGAATGACCAAAAGTCAAAAAATTATTGGAGACAGGGGCATTAAAATCTTTACACCTAATGTTGGACTTATGCTGTATGATTCTGTCCCTCACCCTTTGGGTGGTCTCTCCAATATAAATCCACCCACATGGGCATTTAATTAAGTAGATTGCATAATCTGTATTGCAGTTATAGAAGCCATTAATTTTAAATACTTTACCAGTTAGAGGATGTGTAAAATTACGGCCCTTAGCCATGTTGTTACAATTACCACACCCTAAACAGGGATAGCAACCCAAATTCTTTCCAGAGATAAAGCTTTGTTTCAATTTCTTACTCCCTACATCTGCTCTTACAAGTTTATCTTTAATACTGGTACCTTTCCTATATGCTGGCATTGGTCCATTAGCAAAAACCTTACTATCTTGATGGCAATTTTTTAACAAGAACCAGTATTTATTCACAATTTTTTGTATTTTATAACTTTGATTGCTATACTCTGAAACGAAGATAATTTTATCCTCTCTACTGTCCACTCTCTTTTTATTACCACTGTTGTCTTGCTTAGCTCTCTTTATTTCATTGTTGATAAGATCAACCGGATAGCCCCTTTCTCTAAATTTCTCTCCCATCTCTTCCAATCTAGTTCCAATGAGCTGTTCATCTGATACAATTCTTTTTACCCTAGTCATCTGACTTCTAGGCAAATATGTAATTAGAGAGAGTGGGTGTGCACTTGTATAGTGTAGTAAACTGTTCTTGTCTGTAGTCTTCCTGTATAAATCTGTTTTAAGGCCACCACCTTCCTTGTATACCAAGGTATCTAGAAAACTGATAGATTGCTCATCCCAAGTAAGGGTAAATTTAATACATCTTGTGGCTCTATTCAAGTCCTCTACAAACTCCAATAGGGATCCAATGTCGCCCCACCATATTTCAAAGATATCGTCTATATAACGCCACCAGGTGGCGCCATATAGAAGAAACATCTTATTCTGATAAACAAACTTCTCCTCAAATATTGACATGAATAAATTCGCATAGGTAGGAGCGGCATTGGATCCTATTGCAGTCCCTTTAACCTGCATATAAAAATTGTCCTCAAAAAGAAAGTAGTTACAATACAAGATTATACTCAACCTATTGGATTTATATTGGAGAGACCACCCAAAGGGTGAGTTACAGAATCATACAGCATAAGTCCAACATTAGGTGTAAAGATTTTAATGCCCCTGTCTCCAATAATTTTTTGACTTTTGGTCATTCAATTGCACAGTTGAAATTCCAAATTATAGATCATGTCTCTGTCCCACGAAGAGGTGGAGACAGAGAACTGATCTTAAAAAAGAGAGAATCCATGTGGATCTATAGGCTAGATTGTCTGCATCCAAAGGGAATGAACCGTGAAATTGATTTTAATATCTTTTTGTGATTTTGCAGATTCTACAATAATTTCCCTTCCTTGATATGAAGGGCCAAGATGAAGAGTTATCCCTCACTACTATTTTTGTAAATATTAAATTGTGTATTGTTCTGTGATTTTGATATGAAATGTAAGATGCAGTTGAAATACGAGTATGTAACACTGTTAGACTTTTTACAAAGTTTTTTTGATGTATTAATTGATATACACCACTAGGTGGCGATAGTATTAGAGAATTGTTGCAGGTACAAGATTAGAATGTGATTGTACACACCTGTGGTGTGGGGTATTTAAGGATGTTGTATACAGCATGAGGGTCATAAGATTAAGGGCTACTGAGCCCGAAACGTCTTTTTCTTACCTCCAGGTACTAATAAAGTTTGAAAGATAAACTACTGTGGTGCTGCTGGACTTTGATTCTTGTTTAGTGTTGTAGCGTGAACCTCAGACTAAGGGTATTTCATTCATCGGTACTGTTAAATTTATACCCTCTACCTTGACATAGGTGCTCTTACACTGTGTGCCATGAGATAGATTAATTAACATATATGTAGAGGGCTATTGGTTTACTAAATCCTAATAAAAATGATGTACCAGTTGTGAGCCGAGAACCCTCACCACCTACGTTTTATTATTTTTTCCATAGGCAGTTTCATACAGTTTTATATTTCTAAACGTTCTCCCATTGTTCATTGTTTCTCTTGTTGTGCACTAACTTTTGTCCTTATCTTTATGGCATTGACCTATTTTATATATTTGTCAGGATTGGTGCTTTCAACTTTGCTAGTATTCATGTGCTTCACATACCTACGCAAATGTGGGCAGCACATTGCTGCGTATATGCATAGTCTATAATAATAAATGTTTAGTTGGTTTTCTATCCTAATTGGTTGGAGTCACACGCCCATGGATGACAGTGGCATTACATGTTGCGTTGCCATAGCAATCATGATGCCTGCAGCTCATTGGTTCTCCGTGACACATGACCGCGCCACTAACCAGGAAGTGTGTATGTTTGTTCTTGGTGGGTGCTGCGGCCGTGTTAGCGTAACCTTAGGATATTCTGATCGGGGTTTGACTCCGGTTGCATATTTCTCTGTGTTGTTGGCTTTATTTTCCACAAGGTATGTTGATAACAAAGTATTGTCAAAGTGATGACATGATGTATAATTGTTGTCCTGTTTATATGATCGTCTGCCTGCATTGATTATCTCTGTTGCTGGTTACATTTATCCTGTCACAGATTAGCGCTGTTATATTATCACTGATTGTTTATATTGATGCTCAGATTAATATATTTATCATATATTTTACACTTATGTTTACTATGTGATCAGGTGTTACCATGACAACCACTTGGCATTTTTTTGGACCTAATTGAGGGTGGGGTTTAGCTTGTTTGTAGTTATATATTGCTTTGCATTTGTATACACTGTATCTGAGGAAGGGGATACTTTGTCCCTGAAACGGCACTTTTCACAGTAAAAGTTGATTTGGAAAGACTAGAGAGTGCAAGTTTTTTGTTTGCTGTATTCATATTCTCCACTAGCACCCTGGCAGTTGTTGGACTAAGTGAGAGTGCTCTTCCCTGCTAAATATATATATATATATATATATATATATATATATATATATATATATATATATAAATAAAAAGAACATTGGAATATAAAATATTTATAACTACCTTCAGGTCAAGTTTGTGTTCTAGGTCTAATGTGGTGTCAGGTTAGTGCATGAGCAATAAGTGTTTTTTTAAAGCTCCCTCCTTTGAATTCTATGGTGAGAATATTTTAACACGGTCCCGATATTCGAAGTCCAGCTGTTAGCGTGCATCAAACTTTACTCACGTGCAAACAATTCATTTTCAACTTGTAATATGAGCACTAACCAGCTCACATTAAGAGCCCGATCCGATATGCAGCGTCGCCTGCAAAAGCCTGCGACGCTGAAATTTGTGCTGGTTTGGTATCCTATATACGGCGTAACCTAGAAGTTACGCTCGTATATTTCTGCCGTCGCGGTAGTTTTTTGGGCCATAGGCAGGTATACCAAACCAGCGCAGTTTGGTATCCAATATACAGCGTAAGCACTTACGTGGCGAAAATGGAGAATTCTTACTCCATTTTCACCTCGCCACAAAATGCAGCCGTAGTAAGCCTTACACTGTCTATTGGAGCCCCGTAACTTGCTAAACTACCTGCTAAATAAACCTAACACCTAACGCATGCGCAATGTCTATCTACCTATCAACCGTGATCCCCCGCCGCAATCCCTAATAAAGTATTTAACCCCTAAACCGCCACACACGGACCCCGCTGCCACCTACAATAAAAGTATAACCCCCTAATGTGATCCCCCTACACCGTCGCAAGCTACATTACATACCCCCTAATGTGAGTCCCTTACACCGCCGCCATCTATCTTACCTACTCCCTAAAGTGAGCCTCTACCCCGCCTCCATCTATCTTACCTACCCCCTAAAGTGAGCCCCCTACCCTGCCGCCATCTATATTACCTACCCCCTAAAGTGAGCCCCTACCCCGCCGCCATCTATTTTAAATATATTAACCCCTAATTTAATCCCCCTATACCGCTGCCAGCTATATTAAATATATTAACCCTAATTATATTAGGGTTAATATAGTTAATATAGTTATTATATTATATATATTAACTATATTAACCCTAATTATATTAGGGTTAATATAGTTAATATCGTTATTATATTATTTATATATATATATATATATTAAGTATAATAACCCTATCTAACTCTAACATCCCTAACTAAATTCTTATTAAAATAAATCTAATTAATATTATTATTATTAATTAAAATATTCCTATTTAAATCTAAATACTTACCTATAAAATAAACCCTAAGATAGCTACAATATAATTAATAAATTACATTGTAGCTATTTTAGCGTTTATATTTATTTTACAGGTAACTTGGCATTTATTTTAACTAGGTACAATAGCTATTAAATAGTTAATAACTATTTAATAGCTAACTAGTTAAAACAATTACCAATGTATCTGTAAAATAAATCCTAACCCAAGTTACAAATACACCTACACTTCAATATATTGAATAAACTACAAATATCTAAACTAAAATACAATAAAATAAACTAAACTAAATTACAAAAAAAACAAACACTAAATTACAAAAAAAAAAAAAAAATTACATGATTTTTTAGCTAATTACACCTATTCTAAGCCCCCTAATAAAATAATAAAGCCCCCCAAAATAAAAAAAATTTCCCTACCCTATTCTAAATTTAAAAAGTTCAAAGCTCTTTTACCTTACCAGCCCTTAAAAGGGCCTTTTGCGGGGCATGCCCCAAAGAATTCTGCTCTTTTGCCTCTAAAAGAAAAACACAATACCACCCCCCAACATTACAACCCACCACGCACATACCCCTATTCTAAACCTACCCAAACCCCCCTTAAAAAAACCTAACACTACCCCCCTGAAGATCTCCCTACCTTGTCTTCACCCTGCCAGGCCGAACTCTTCATCCGGGCGATGTCCAATCAAGCGACAGTGAAGTCTTCTTCCATCCGGGCGATGTCTTCAATCAAGCGGCAGTGAAGTCTTCTTCCATCCGGCGATGTCTTCAAGCAAAGCGGCATCTTCAATCTTCTTTCTTCGCTCCTCCGCTGCGTAGCATCCATCCGGCACAACGACTTCCCGACGAATGAGGTACCTTTAAATGACATCATCCAAGATGGCGTCCGTCGAATTCCGATTGGCTGATAGGATTCTATCAGCCAATCAGAATTAAGGTAGAAAAATCTTTGCTTGAAGACATCGCCGGATGGAAGAAGACATTGCCGGATGGAAGAAGACTTCACTGCCGCTTGATTGAAGAAGACTTCACTGCCGCTTGATTGAAGACATCGCCCGGATGGAAGAAGACTTCACTGCCGCTTGTTTGGACATCGCCCGGATCGGATGAAGAGTTCGGCCCGGCTGGGTGAAGACAAGGTAGGGAGATCTTCAGGGGGTTAGTGTTAGTTTTTTTTTAAGGGAGGTTTGGGTGGGTTTAGAATAGGGGTATGTGGGTGGTGGGTTGTAATGTTGGGGGGTGGTATTGTGTTTTTCTTTTAGAGGCAAAAGAGCAGAATTCTTTGGGGCATGCCCCGCAAAAGGCCCTTGTAAGGGCTGGTAAGGTAAAAGAGCTTTGAACTTTTTTAATTTAGAATAGGGTAGGGAATTTTTTTTATTTTGGGGGGCTTTATTATTTTATTAGGGGGCTTAGAATAGGTGTAATTAGCTTAAAAATCTTGTTATCTTTTTTTTATTTTTTGTAATTTAGTGTTTTTTTTTTGTAATTTAGTTTAGATTATTTTATTGTATTTTAGTTTCGATATTTGTAATTTATTTAATGTATTGATAGTGTAGGTGTATTTGTAACTTAGGTTAGGATTTATTTTACAGGTAAATTGGTAATTATTTTAACTAGGTAGCTATTAAATAGTTATTAACTATTTAATAGCTATTGTACCTAGTTAAAATAAATACCAAGTTACCTGTAAAATAAATATAATCCCTAAAATAGCTACAATGTAATTATTAATTATATTGTAGCTATCTTAGGGTTTATTTTATAGGTAAGTATTTAGATTTAAATAGGAATATTTTAATTAATAATATTAACCCCTTAATGACCAGACCATTTTTCAATTTTCTTACCCTTAATGACAAAGGCTATTTTTACATTTCTGCTGTGTTTGTGTTTAGCTGTAATTTTCCTCTTACACATTTACTGTACCCACACATATTATATACCGTTTTTCTCGCCATTAAATGGACTTTCTAAAGATACCATTATTTTCATCATATCTTATAATTTCCTATAAAAAAAATATAAAATATGAAAAAAAAATTGAAAAAAACACACTTTTTCTAACTTTGACCCCCAAAATCTGTTACACATCTACAATCACCAAAAAACACCTATGCTAAATAGTTTCTAAATTTTATCCTGAGTTTAGAAATACCCAATGTTTACATGTTCTTTACTTTTTTTGCAAGTTATAGGGCCATAAATACAAGTAGCACTTTGCTATTTCCAAAGCCCTTTTTTTCAAAATTAGCGCTAGTTACATTGGAACCCTGATATCTGTCAGGAAAACCTGAATATCCCTTGACATGTATTTATTTTTTTTTTAGAAGACAACCCAAAGTATTGATCTAGGTCCATTTTGGTATATTTCATGCCACCATTTCACCGCCAAATGTCATCAAATAAAAAAAAAAGTTCACTTTTTCACAAATTTTGTCACAAACTTTAGGTTTCCCACTGAAATTATTTACAAACAGCTTCTGCAATTAAGGCACAAATGGTTGTAAATGCTTCTTTGGGATCCCCTTTGTTCAGAAATAGCAGACTTATATGGCTTTGGGGTTGCTTTTTGGTAATTAGAAGGCCGCTAAATGCTGCTGCGCACCACATGTAAATTATGCCCAGCAGTGAAGGGGTTAATTAGGTAGGTTGTAGGGAGCTTGCATGGTTAATTTTAGCTTTAGGGTAGTGTAGTAGACAACCCCAAGTATTGATCTAGGCCCATTTTGATATATTTTATGCCACTATTTCACCGCCAAATGCGAGCAAACAATTAAAAAAAAATTCATTTTTCACAATTTTAGGTTTCTCACTGAAAGTATTTACAAACAGCTTGTGCTATTATGGCACAAATTGTTGTAAAAGCTTCTTTGGGATCCCCTTTGTTCAGAAATAGCAGACTTATATGGCTTTGGCATTGCTTTTTGGTAATTAGAAGGCCGCTAAATGCTGCTGCGCACCACACGTAAATTATGCCCAGCAGTGAAGGGGTTAATTAGGTAGGTTGTAGGGAGCTTGCAGGGTTAATTTTAGCTTTAGGGTAGAGATCAGCCTCCCACCTGACACATCCCACCCCCTGATCCCTCCCAAACAGCTCTCTTCCCTCCCCCACCCCACAATTGTCCCCGCCATCTTAAGTACTGGCAGAAAGTCTGCCAGTACTAAATAAAAGGAGTTTTTCTTTTTTTTAATAAAAAATAATAAAATGTTTTAGCTGTGATGGACCCCTGCCTTAGCCCCAACCTCCATGATCCCCCCCCCCCCCCCAGCTCTCTAACCCTCTCCCCTACCTAATTGCCGCCATCTTGGGTACTGGCAGCTGTCTGCCAGTACCCAATTTGCCCCAAAAACAAAAGTATTTTTTTCTCTTTTTGCCATTATTAATGTTTTCTGTAGTGTAGCAGCCCCCCACAATACCCCAACCCCCTCCCAGATCCTTATATATTTATTTTTTTTAAATCTTTTTTCCCCCCTCTTCCCTCTTCATTGGTGTCAGTGGCCAGCTAATCGCGCGCGCGCGAACGTGCGCCCCCGCACGCTCCCGGCACCCGGCGTGTACATTGCACTTACAGGAACCGGATGCCGGGTAGCGATGGGCCGCCCGTCAGTTGTCATTAAGGGGTTAATATTAATTAGATTTATTTTAATAAGAATTTAGTTAGGGATGTTAGAGTTAGATAGGGTTATTATACTTAATATATATATAATATAATAATGATATTAACTATATTAACCCTAATATAATTAGGGTTAATATAGTTAATATATATATAATATAATAACTATATTAACTATATTAACCCTAATATAATTAGGGTTAATATAGTTAATATAGCTGGCGGCAGTGTAGGGGGATTAAATTAGGGGTTTATATTTTTAAAATAGATGGCGGCGGGGTAGGGGCTCACTTTAGGGGGTAGGTAAGATAGATGGCGGCGGGGTAGGGGGCTCACTTTAGGGGGTAGGTAAGATATATGGCGGCAGGGTAGGGGCTCACTTTAGGGGGTAGGTAAGATAGATGACTGCGGGGTAGGGGGCTCACTTTAGGGGGTAGGTAAGATAGATGGCGGTGGGATAGGGGCTCACATTAGGGGGTTATAGATTTAATATAGCTGGCAGCGGGGTCCGGGAGCGGCGGTTTAAGGGTTAATACATATTTTATTGTTAGGATAGTGAGGGGGGGTAGCAGATAGAGGGTTAGACGTGTCGGGCTATGTTTGGGAGGCGTGTTAGACAGTACGGGTGATTTTATAACTTTAGTCAGGTTTTGTAGGCGCCGGCAGTTTCTAAAGTGCCGTAAGTCACGCAGATTTCTGGACATTGCTGGTTTGTGAGACTTACGGCACTTTAGCCTCTGACAGCGCCAAATATAAGATAGCTCGAGTTGCGAGCTGAAACTGCGGGCGGCGGGGGTTCCCTCGCTTGCGCCGCAAACTACGATCTTTATCGGATTGCGCCCTAAACATTTACATTCAGTGTTGTTTGCTCGCAAAAAAAAAAGTTGTTTAGTGTTTTACTTGTAATATGGCGCTATGTCTAGGGTGTATTTACTGTTTAGCATCCCTTTAGCAGCAGAGCTTGGAATGTCTGAAAGTAGCAGGAAAGGGAGGAGATATACTACTTTCAGGCTCCCCAGTCATCTTTAAAAAGGGATTACTCTAGATTGGTGATTGCTACTAGAATAAGTTTGTTTATATATATATATATTTCCTAAATTAAAAAAATAAAACCCTAATGCAATATAACTAGAAATTCACAATGATTTATAAATCAGCAATATCAGCAGCATCCATTTAAACTATGGAAAATATAACATTTGCTACTGACCTTTGGAAGAAAATAACCTTTAAAAACCACATCTTGAGTAATTGCGCGTGCGATACTGACTGGTACAATGTTACCAAATCTTAGAGTTTCATGAATTACAGCATTAGTATACGGCATGTTTTTACGGTGTTCCATTTTAGGCTTAGCAGATCCAATCACCTTTTCAATTTCATTCTGTACATTTTCTGTAGGCAGGAAGAATTATTAATTTAATTAAATATTTACCATCTTCTTTAAAACTGGGAGGTAAAGAAATGTTGTGGTTATTAAATATGTCTGTAGATCTTCATGCAAATTTTTTTTTGTATACTTTACCTGATGGCGTGACAGTAGAATGGGAATATAGAACAGATGAAACCAAAATGTGTATTTATTCTACCCACATTTCGTCCTAAAGCTTAAGGTTAATTAATTATTAGTATAGTCTTATGTATACATGTATACCCCAAGTATTCTTAAAGTATTTGGAATCCCGTTATCAAGCAGTGGAATTGCTTAGGAGCCCTTGAGGGGCAGGCTAGCTTAAACTGAGTAAGATTAAGTCATTTAAACTGTATAGATCAGTATATTTTAGTCCTACATTGGAACTTCCTTGTAAATGTATTTCTAGTGAATCATCACTATGTCAATCTGAATGATAAAAATGTTTCTTTAACACAAATGTATGTACAAATTTGCTGACATCTATAATTGTGTTGAACAAATCAAAATTACCTGTTGGTGCAAAAGACAAACCTTTATTTGATAGTGTACATTGTGAAAAAGTGAGACATATGTCTGAAAGTTTAGTAAAGGCCCCTTATTTTTTATTGATTTTTTTTCAATATGCTTGGATAACTATGAGGTCGCTCCTCCTTTTTTTAGGTGCTTGTGTGTGTCGTAGATTTTGCTAGTGTAGTTAAGCTTTTTCTTTGGTGTTCATTAGACCGATCATTTGAGGTAGATCTAAGTTATCATTTGACCTACGTACAACTAAATCAAAAGGCTACTTCTATGCTATTCCTTCTTGATCTGTCTGCAGCAGTTGACATTGTTTATGACCTTCTTTTGTTCCAAACCCTCCAATCCTTCGGCATTGGCAACACAGCCCTCCTGTGGTTCTCCACCGACCTAGCTAACTTTAGTGTAGCCTTCTCTGACATCTTTAGATGTGTAGAGTAAGATTTTAAGTAAATAATGCCAAACATTAATAATAATAATAAATAAATTCTTACTTTGTATTTCTGGGTATTTCATCATGATCAGAACTCCCCAACGGAGAGTTGTTGAGGTTGTCTCCATTCCAGCACCAAACAAATCACCCACAACCTCCACCAGATTTTCATTGTGGAAATATTGTTTAGGATACGAGTTTTCCTAAATTTAATATATAATAAAATAGTTTGAAAAGCAAAATTTTTTTTACAGCACTATATATATATATATATATATACATATATATATATATACAGTATATTTATATACACACATATACTTATATATATATATATATATATATATATATATATATATATATATATATATATATAAATAAAAATATATAGACACTGGTGAAATGTATTCATAAACAAGTTATTTTGAAAGGATTTTCCCTAAAAATAAAAAAATCAAATCATGAAAAAAAAATAATAATAATTATCAGTTTAACAGTGAGGTTTTTTTATAGATGCAAAAAGGAAAACATAAATTCTCTAAAGCACTGGTTTTCAAACCTTTCCTCAGTCCTCCCCAACAGGCCAGATGTTTCGGATTACCTTGAATGAGAGCAGGTAAAATAACCATGTTTACTAATCAGCTGATTATTTCACCTGTTTTCTATCTCAGATATCCTCAAAATCTGGCCTGTTAGGGAAGCCTGAGGACAGGTATGAAAACCAGTGCTCTAAAGTAAATAAACACATTTAGGAGTCATATATGCCAAATAGGATGATTTTTACTATTGTGCAGTGAATCTGCCTGAACATATGTCTGTATTAGATTAGATCTCCGAAAAGATTTAAAAGCAAGAGCTAAACTAATTATACTGGCTTGTGAATCAAAATGTTATATCTCAGATTACTGTAATTTCCAAAATGATCATACAAAGTAAAATAGAAGTAACTATTTAGTTACAGCCAGATTATGAGTTTTGAGCAATATAGGGATTTTAATGAGCTCCACAAAAGCGTTATTTCACCTCCTTATAGCGCTGCTATTACAGGTTTTGAGAAACTCGGCTTGAGCGGGTGATATGGTGGCGTTGAGCTCCATATCTCACCCAAATACAAGCGCTGATTTGACGTGCTCGGGCACAATTTCCCCATAGACATCAACACCTACGATCGCGGAAACAAAAGCTCCATAATGCAGCCCTATTAATGTCTATGGGGAAAGAAAAAGTAATGTTTAAATCTAACACCCTAACATAAAAACCACGTCTAAACACCCCTAATCTGCCGCCCAAGACATCGCCGCAAAGGACATAATGTAATTAACCCCTAATCTGCCGCACCCTAACATCGCCGCCACCTAAATAAAACTATTAACCCCAATCTTCCGTTCCCGATATTGCCGCCACCTAAATACACTTATTAACCCCTAATCTGCCGCCCCTAACATTGCCGCCACCTACATTACAGTTATTAACCCCTAATCTGCTGCCCCTAATATCTCCGCCACCTACCTACACTTATTAGCCCCTAATCTGCCGCCCCAAATGTTGCCGCCACTATACTAAAGTTATTAACCCCTAAACCTCTGGCCTCCCACATCACTAACACTAAACATACACATATAACTGTTATATTGTAGCTATCTTAGTTTTTTTTTTATTTCACAGGTAAGTTTGTATTTATTTTAACTAGGTATTATTTCCTTACGTTAAACTCCCTTCTTGACCCACTGCAATCTGGATTTCGTCCCCATCACAGAGACAGCAATTGTTAAAGGGACAGTCTACACCAGAACTATTATTGTTTTAAAAGATAGATAATCCCTTTATTAGACATTTCCCAGTTTTGCATAACTAACACATTTATAATAATATACTTTTAACCTCTGTGATTATCTTGTATCTAAGCCTCTGCAAACTGCCCCTTTTTCATTTCTTTTGACAGACTTGCAGTCTAGCCAATCAGTGCCTGCTCCCAGATAACTTCTCGTGCACGAGCACAGTTTTATCTATATGAAATACGTGAACTAACACCTTCTAGTGGTGAAAAACTGTTAAAATGCAATCTGAAAGAGGTGGGCTTCAAGGTCTAAGAAATTAGCATATGAACCTCCTAGGTTAAGCTTTCAACTGAGAATACCAAGAGAACAAAGCAAAATTGGTGATAAAAGTAAATTGGAAAATTGTTTAAAATTACATGCTCTATCTGAATCATGAAAGTTTATTTTGGCCTAGACTTTCCCTTTAAGGTTACCAATGATCTACTTAGAGCAAATCAAAAGGCCACTTCTCTCTGCTTATCCTCCTTGATCTGTCCGCAGCCTTTGACACTGTTGACCACCCTCTTTTGCTCCAAACCCTACAATCATTCAGCATCTGTGACACAGCCTTCTTGTGGCTCTCTTCCTGCCTGTCAAACTGTACCTTTAGTGTAGACTTCTCTGGGGCCTCCTCTGCCCCATCACCACTTTCTGTCGGAGTACCGCAGGGCTCTGTCCTCGGTCCCCTTCTCTTCTCAATCTACGCGTCATCACTAGGTTCCCTAAAGTCCCATGGTTTCCAATATCATTTGTATGCCGATAACACCAAAATATACTTTGCACCGGACATATCTCCTTCCCTGCTATCCCATGTCACTAACCGTCTTTCTCACATCTCTGGATGTCCTCTCACTACCTCAAGCTAAATATCTCCAAAACTGAACTCCTCATTTTCCCCCCTTCTTCCAAAATATCCACCCCCAATCTCTCTATAACTGTCAACAACTCCATCATTACTCCTACCCTGCATGCCCATAGTCTCGGGGTCACATTTGACTAAGATCTTTCTTTCACACCTCACATTCAGTCCTTGGCTAAAGCCTGCCACTTCCACCTTAAAAACATCTCTAAAATTAGAGACTTCCTTACACAACTAAGATTTTAATCCACTCTCTTATTCTTTCCCGCCTCGATTACTGTAACTCTGTCCACTCTGGTCTCCCCACCTCCCGCCTAGGTCCTTTACAATCCATAATGAATGCCTCTGCCAGACTCATCTTCCTTATACGTCACTCTTCATCTGCTGCACCTCTCTGCTAATCCATTCACTGGCTTCCTCTTGCCTCTAGGATCAAACACAAAATTCTCACTCTGACATACAAAGCCCTCAACTGCACTGCTCCCCCTTATATCTCAGACCTTGTCTTCAGATACTCTCCCTCCAGTCCCCTTCGCTCTGCTCATGACCTACTCTCCTCCTCTCTTGTTACCTCATCACACTCCCATTTACAGGACTTCTCCAGTCTGGCTCCCATCTTGTGGAACTCTATGGGGCATATTTATCAAGCTCCGAATGGAGCCTGAGCAGGCGGACAGACATTGCCACAATTCAACCCAATCGATTGGCTGCGAGTCTGCAGGGGGCAGCATTGCACCAGCAGCTCTTGTGAACTGCTGGTGCATTGCTGAATACGGCAAGCGTATTGCTCGCCGTATTCAGCGAGGTCTGGCGGACCTGATCCGCACTGTCGGATCAGGTCCACCAGACCTTGATAAATAGTTCCCAAGTGACAGACAGCACACACATGATGCTCGTAATAGAGGGCCACTGCAAACACCTCTCTGCAATATGTAGTCAACTGATTTCCACAGCACCAAAAAAGATATGAAATTGTTGAACAAACTTAGCTTTTATTAATCCATTTCAGCACTTGGCACACAGCAGCAAAAAGCGATGTTTCGGGCTGTTAACCCTTACTCATGAGTAAGGGTTAACAGCCCGAAAGGTCGCTTTTTGCTGCTGTGTGCCAAGTGCTGAAATGGATTAATAAATGCTAAGTTTGTTCAACAATTTTCCTATCTTTTTTGGTGCTGTGGAAATCAGTTGACTACAGACCTTGATAAATAAGGGCCTATGCCTCATTCCACAAGACTCTCCCCTAGTTTTGAAAGCATCAAGCGCTCCCTAGAGACTCTATTGTTCAGGGATGCATACAACCTACACTAACCTTTCTTTATACCAGTTCTTCTTCTCCATTGCTATCCCCTGAACCCCCTTAGCATGTAAGACTAAGAGTCCAGCTGTTTGTAGATCACCTTCTTAAGAGCTGACTACAACAGTTCACTCTTGGCAGGGTCCTCTACCTATTTGATCCCTATAACTGTTTTGTTGTGCTCCACATTTTTTTATAGCGCTGCAGAATCTGTTGGCGCTCTACAAATAAACGATAATAATAATAATAATAATAATAATAATAATAATAATAATAATAATAATAATAACAGGTAAGTTTGTATTTATTTTAACTAGGTAGACTAGTTAGTAAATAGTTATTAATTATTTAATAACTACCTAGTTAAAATAAATACAAACTTACCTGTAAAATAAAACCTAACCTGCCTTACACTAAAACATTACAATAAAATAAATTAAATTAATAAAATACAATTATCTACATTACAAAAAAAAAACTTACTAAATTACACAAAATAAAAAGCAAAATTATCAAAAATAAAAACAAATTACTCCTAATCTAATAGCCCTATCAAAAGATAAAAGCCCCCCCCCAAAATAAAAAAAACCCTAGCCTACACTAAACTACCAATGGTCCTTAAAAGGGCCTATTGCGGGGCATTGTCCCAAAGAAATCATCTCTTTTTCCTGTAAAAAAAAATACAAACACCCCCCAACAGTAAAACCCACTACCCACACAACCAACCCCCCAAATAAAATTCAATCTATTGGGTGGGTTGTTTTATAGGTTAGGGTTTTGGGCAGTAAAAGAGCTAAATGCAATTTTAAGGGCAATGCCCATCGAAATGCCCTTTTCAGGGCAATGGCTAGCTTAGGTTTATTTAGATAGAATTTTATTTAGGGAGGTTTGGTTGTGTGGGTGGTGGGTTTTACTGTTTGGGGGTTGTTTGTATTTTTTTTTTACAATGTAAAGGAGATGATTTCTTTGGGGCAAGGCACAGTAAAAGGCCCTTTTTTTAGCCTATTGTAGGCTAGGGTTTTTTTTACTGGGGGGGGCTTTTTTATTTTGATAGGGCTATTAGATTAAGAGTAATTCATTTTTATTTTTGATAATATTGTTATTTATTTTGTGTAATTTAGTGTTTTTTTATAATTTAGATAATTGTATTTTAATAATTTATTTTATTGTAATGTTAGGTTTTAGTGTAAGGCAGGTTAGGTTTTATTTGACAGGTAAATTTTTATTTATTTTAACTAGGTAGCTAGTAAATAGTTAATAACTATTTACTAACTAGTCTACCTAGTTAAAATAAATACAAACTTACCTGTGAAATAAAAATAAAACCTAAGATAGCTACAATATAACTATTAGTTATTTTGTAGCTATCTTAGGTTTTTTTACAGGTAAGTTTGTATTTAGTTTTAAATAGGAATTATTTAGGTAATAATTGTAAGGTTTATTTAGCTTTATTTTAATTATATTTAAGTTAGGGGGTGTTAGGGTTAGGATTAGACTTATGCTTAGGGTTACATTAGGGTTAGGTTTAGGGGTTAATATATTTATGTAGTGAAATGGGAGGCCAGAGGTTTAGGGGTTATTAGTTTAATTTTGTATATTTTGTTGTTGGGGCTTGCGGTTTAGTGGTTAATAGGTTTATTATAGCGGCGGTGTGGGCGGATGGCAGATTAGGGGTTAATAATATTTAAGTTGTGTTTGCATTGCGGAAGGGCGGCAATTTAGGGGTTAATAGTTAGTTTATGGGTGTTAGTGTACTTTTCCTATTCCCAAAACCTTACAGAGCAGATCACAGATTTGGAGAGTAAATTGGCGGACCAAGAAGATAGGTCACGCCGCAACAATTTGAGAATACGAGGAATCCCGGAGTCCGTTACTACAACAGAGCTTACATACCATCTAAATGGGCTGTTTAAAGAGCTACTGGGTACGCCCCAGCCACAAGATCTGCTGATTGATAGAGGCCACAGAGCCCTGCACCCTCGAAAATTCTTCCTCAGGCACCCCTAGAGATGTCATTTTGAGACTGCACTATTATTCAACCAGGGAGAGAGTACTCAGAACATTCCTTGCTAACAAATCTCTTAAAGACCCATATCAAAATATACAGACATTTCCAGACCTCTCTTAGGTCCGATCAGCCAATAGGATTGAGCTTGCATTCTATTTGCTGTTCCAATCAGCCAATAGAATGCAAGTTCAATCCTATTGGCTGATTGGATCAGCCAATAGGATTGAAGCTCAATCCTATTGGCTGATTGCATCAGGCAATAGGATTTTTTCACCTTTAATTCTGATTGGCTGATAGAATTCTATCAGCCAATCGGAATTAAAGGGACGCCATCTTGGATGATGTCATTTAAAGGAACCTTCATTCAGCAAGAAGACTTTGATTGAAGAGGATGCTCCGCGCCGGATGTCTTGAAGATGGAGCCGCCCCGCGGTGGTGGATGAAGACTTCTGCGGGCTTGGATGAAGACTTCAATCGCTTGGATGAAGACTTCTGCAGGTTTCGATGAAGACTTCTGTCACTTTGTTGAGGATGGATGTCGGGTCTTCAAAACTGTAAGTGGATCATCGGGGGTTAGTATTAGGCTTTTTTAAAAGTTTATTGGGTGGGTTTTAGTTTTAGATTAGGGGTTGGGCAATTAAAAAAGAGCTAAATGCCCTTTTTTGTTTTCAAAAAATTTCCTTTATTGTGTCAAGTTGAAGTGTACATTACACAGCAACAGTACAATTTGATCAGAGTACATAAGAACAAACAGTAACGCAATTATGGAACAGGGTATAACCAGAAGTAATGAATCGGTTTTTTATGGTGCTAAGAAGGTGAAGAGCGTTCATCAGTAAGCATGTTATCACTCTTCCAGTCAGAATCGGATAAACAACTTGACTTCTCTTAATATAAGTTATAACATCAAAAACCCAAAAAGAAAAAAGAAGAAAAAGGAAAGAAAACAAGTCCAGAATATGTCTGTCTTGTAGTGACTATGAATGTCAATAAGAAGGTCTAGTGTGTTATATGTGTACGTGCATTAGGTCTTAGTTACGTGTATTTGACACTGCAGTGGGTTTCAGAGAATAACGGTATTCCTCCCAAAGTAGGCGGATGGATAAAAATTCTTCCGTTTTATGTTGTTTTGTGTAATGGTATTGTTCCATTTCTATGGCAATGGACACTCTATCACGCCAGAATTGTGTAGTTGGTAAATTAGATTGTTTCCAATAGTATGGGATGTATTTTTTGGCCGTATTAATCATTATGGTAAGGAGTTTAAGTCGCAATGAGCATGTTATCTGTGGGAGGTAGTTAAAAATAAAGGTCCATGGAGTGAATGGAAGAGGCGTTCCTATCACTAATTTTATTTCCTCTCTAATGTCTGACCAGTATGTTTGTGCGATCGGGCATAACCACCAAATGTGGAGGAAGCTGCCTCTTTCTGTACATCCTCTCCAACAGCTAGTGTTGGAGCCTGGGAACAATCTTCCCAGTTTGTCTGGGGTATAGTGCCATCTACAGAGAAGTTTCATGTTCATTTCTGTTATATTCATAGAGGAAGCAGATGAACTCATATGTTTATATAATGTTTTCCATGTCTTAGGTGGTTGTTCATTTAGCTCTCTCTCCCAGCTCACGGTATAAGATGGGGGATGAAGTGAGCGGTGTGTGAGCAGTAGTTTATATGATGTGGATAAAATGCCTGTTGTCGGAAAAGGTAGATAATATAAGGATTCAAATGGAGTTAGGGGTCGGGTTAGATTATGTCTCTCTGCGTGTGTCGCAAAGTAGTGTGCTAATTGGTGGTATACGAGCCAGTTATTTATGACAGGTCCCATTATTTTGACCATTTCTTCCTTGGGCTTTAATTTACCGTTTTGTATAAGTGAGTAATGAGGTAATGCCTGGGTAAGGGTGGGATTATCACTGTGGCAGGGTGAAGGTTGGTATGGAGTTTCGGGATTGCCTATGAAAGGTGTTAGGGGCGAATGGGGTGTAGAGATAGATTTGTACCCTCTCAAGATTTTTCCCCATACACTAAGCATTTCTCTAACTAGGAACGGGAGTTCTGTATTAGTCTTTTCACGTTTTGTTGTTGTGAGCCAACATCTCCCTCCTAATTGGCCCTCCTTTGCGATTTCTTGCTCTAAGCCCACCCACTCTTTGTGTTGTGCATGTCTACACCAGTCCACTATCCTGGTAAGAAAGGTAGCGTAGCGATATAGTAGCACGTTGGGCACTCCAAGCCCTCCTTCTAGCTTGGGGCGATACAAAGTTTGCGTAGCAATCCGGGGACGCTTATGTCTCCAGATATATGCATTGATAAGTTTCTGTAAGGAGTAGATAGTGGAATCCGGAATAGGGATGGGTAATGCCTGTAGAACATATAAAATTTTAGGGAGTATCACCATTTTAATAGCGTTTATCCTTCCAAGCCAAGATATTGGTTTATTGGCCCAGGAGTGTAATGTGGCGCTGACGTGAGATTTCAGGGAGTTAAAATTTAGAGGGACTAACTCTTGTAAGCGGGGGGGAGATCAGGATTCCTAGATATTTGATTGCTGTTGGTTGATGCTTGAATTTGTGTGAGTGTAATATACGTAGGTCCTCTTGGGGTGTCCCTAAGTTAATGAATTCTGATTTTGTGTGGTTAATACGAAAATTGGACAGCGTCCCATATTCTCGAAAGAGAAGTATCAATGGAGGGATGGAAGTGGGAATGTTCGTGAGTGTGAGGATAATGTCATCCGCGTATAAGGATGCCTTATATTCCTGGTGTCCTATGGAGATGCCAGTGATCGAGGGTGTGGTTCTAATATATACTGCAAGGACTTCCATTGCTAGGATAAACAGTGTTGGGGAAAGTGGGCAGCCTTGTCTAGTACCGTTATTTATATGAAAAGGGAGGGATAGGGAGTCATTTAATTTTATTTTGGCCATGGGATTATTGTATAGTGCAAAGATCATATGGGTAAATTGATCATCAAAGCCAAATTTTTTCAAGGTCTTTGTTAGGAAAGGCCAACTGAGACGATCAAATCCCTTTTCAGCATCTAGTGATAAAATTATAGAGGGGATATGATCAGTTGTAGCATATTCTATAATATTTAGTATTTTAATGGTGGTGTCTCGGGCTTCTCTGCGAGGGGTAAAGCCTGCTTGGTTCGTATGTACAATGTTAGGGATAATTTTGTTTAAACGAGTGGCCAGGATTTTCGCATAAAGTTTAATATCCAAATTCAATAATGAGATGGGCCGAAAGTTAGAGGGTGTTGTAGCTGGCTTACCCGGTTTGGGCAGTACAACCACATGTGCCTCTAGCATGGAAGGGGGGAATTGCTCTCCATCTATTGCAGAATTAAATAACTTCGTTAAGTGTGGTATTATAGTGTTTTGGAACGTCTGATAGTACCTCACGGAGAATCCATCTGGGCATGGACTTTTCCCCGATTTTAACTCCTGTATTGCAAATGTGACTTCTTGTGTGGTGATAGGTGAGTTAAGATCCTTCAATTGTGTTTTATCAATGGATGGAAGCTGGCATCCTTGGAGAAATTTAGAGATATCTTGTGAGAATTGGTCTAAGGGAATCCCAGAGTGTATGTTATATACATTTAAATAGTAGGTGTAGAATACTTTGAGAATATCAGGGGTGGTTTTCTGAGGAGGTTTACCTGGAGTGTGCATTTCATATATGTATGACTTAAGTTTCCTTTTTCTAAGAGTTCTGGCCAGGTATTTGCCTGCTCTGTTTCCTTCAAAATGGAACAAACTGTTTGTTTTCCTTTTTAGTGTGAGGTACTCTATCTGTAGGAAGTCGTCTAGTGCTTTCCGTACCACCTCTATCTCGTCTAGAATAGAGGAGTTTGTTGGGGATAGTTTATGTTGAAGGGACAAATGTGAAAGTTTGGAGGTAAGGTCTAAATATTTTTGCCGTTGTATCTTATTGATCTGAGATTTTAATTTGATAACTTCGCCCCTGAGGAAGCACTTATGTGCCTCCCAGACCACAAACTGATTAGGTGTAGAAGGGGTGTTGATGAGAAAATATTCCTCTATGGTTTTATCTATCTTCATAACATTGTCTATATTACTTAGGAGAGTGTCATCCAGCATCCAGTGACTGTGGTTTGTGGTGCGTTTTTGCCAATTAATGGGTAATTGGACTGCAGAGTGGTCGGACCATGGGGTAGGTGTGATCTCGCATTTAGTGATATGGGATAGGCCTAGTTGAGTAGTAAAATTTAATCAATTTGACTATATGACTTATTGGGATAGGAATAAAATGTATAATCTCTGACTTCCGAGTGTAAGTATCGCCATGTATCATATAAATTGTGCAGTTTGAGACGTTTCCAGAAGTATGTAAGGAATTTCGTATTGGGTTTTGTGAAGGGATTGGTGCTGTCTAGTTGTGGTTGGAGTGGAAAATTAAAATCTCGTCCCAAATAAACCGGGACCTTAGAGGTGTCTAGCAGTCTGCAAAATAGTTTATTAAAAAATGGTTTTGGAGTAGTGTTGGGTGCATATATATTAACAAGGGTTATAGCATACAAGAGGTCTATCAAACCTAAAAATCTGCCATCTTTATCAGCTATTTTGTTCAGGAGTGTAAAAGGCAATGTTTTCTTAAGCAGGATACTGACCCCACACTTTTTAGTAGGGCCCGAGTTATGGTAATGTTGGGTGTACGCATGGTCAAAATATTTTGGACAGCAGTTTCTCTTAAAATGAGTCTCCTGCAGATAAATAATATCTGCACCTCTCTTCACTAGATCTATCATTGCCTTAGAGCGTTTTCAGGGGGAATTTAAACCCTTTGCATTTTGTGATAGAATGATCAGAGGGTGAGAATCTCTGCTATTTCGATGTGCCATGTTGTAAGAATAAGTGTATGTGGGGTAAATTGAATAGAATATACATTATATTGATAATACATGAATAGACCTTAATTGCACAGAGAGTACACAGTTTTTCATAGCCCTCACATTGTCTAGAAAGAACAAAATAAACATTGTGAACATATTCTGAAAATATAAACATGAAAAAAAAATTCAAACACATCTCTAAGTCTAGTAGTAGACATAAATTAGAGAAAAAGAATCTTAAACAGGTTATGAAAATTGTAAAAGCATTAACATTAACACAAAAACAAAACGTGTCTCTAAGTCTAGAATTAGACAAATATTAGAGTAAAACAAAAAATCTCAAGGGGAAAGTTGTTACAGACCTCTTATTTTAACACAGTATACAGTTTTCTCAGCTCTTCACTCAGCACAGCTTTGTGTAAGAGAAGAGAAGAGCGAACAAACTTTTAAATCCTAAGAATGCTACACATAATGGCGACCCGGAGTTCAATGGACATACGATACCTGACCATGCGGTGCGTCCCTCTGTGTGCACCAAATAAGTGGGTTCATTTAAGCATTTATCAATATAGAGAGTCTGGATTTAAGTCTCCTCAGACTCAGACAGGTGAGGGGATTTCCATGAGAAGGAACCCTGTTTCTCTGCAGCTTGTCTACGGTCCAAGTTCTTTCGTGGCATTTTAGTTTGCCATCTTGTGGTGTTTGGTTTCATCCTCTTAGGCAGCGCCTGAAGAGAGGAAGGCGTAGATGAGGGTATGTTTGGTTGATCTATTCCTAGGTCTTTGCAGAAAGACGTCATATCTTCTGGTGAATGGCAGACAAAATGTCTGTCATTTTGTATAACCATGAGTTGGACAGGGAATTTTCTTAGTGCGTAGTAGTGAAGTCAGAGGGAGAAATTCTTTCCTTCTTTGTAGGGTTCTCGTAGAAAGATCTTGATAACATTGGATTATATTGCCTCTAAATTTGATAGGTTGTTTTCTTCTTGATTGGGTCAGAAGCATCTCCTTCTCAAGAAAGTTTTTAAATCTAATAATGACATCCCTGGGGGGAGCATTTTCTGGAGGTTTGGGTTGAAGGACTCTGTGAGCTCTCACCCACAAGATATCATTTGGGAAGGCAGATTCTTTGATAGAGGTAAATAAAGATTGTAAGTATTCTGGAAAGTCTCTTGGTAAAATCGATTCCGGGATTCCACGAAGCCTTAAGTTCTTCCTTCTGCTTCTATTTTCGAGGTCGTCGATTTTGTCTAGCAATGCTGTTATTGTCTCCTGTTGTGCTGAAGCCTTGTCATCAATTCTCTGTATGTCGTCTCTTATCTCTTCTGATTCAGCTTCTAGCATATCGACCCTAGATCCCAAATTATGGAGATCTTGTTTCAGTTCTGTAAGTTCTTCGCGGAGACAGGATCTAAAAATATCTGAAATCTCTTGTTTAGTTGCGAAACGTGACAGAAGTGAGGCAGGGATGCTCTCATGTGAGACAGGTGTTGGAGGTTCAATTACAAGGCCTGTCGGGCTCGAGGAGGGTGTTTGTTTGTGCTGCGTTCCAGTACCAGACGCAGAATGTTCAGTGGGAAAAAATGACGGCATAGTTTGAGATTTTGCTGTCACATGTTTTGTGACCTTTTCAGATTTTGACTGTCTTTTAGATGCCATCGCTATGTGTAGAATTAGCCCCCTGTTGTAAGGCTTTGGGTGGGGAACAAGGGTATAGCAAGGTGCAATCTTCCAATAGCCTTTACTCACACAAATTCACACTAATTAGGCTTAAATTCACTGTAAAGTCATGACATATCTCCTTGCGTGTTAGCAAACAGGATCTGTGTATTTAAAGATGGACTGCCTCTAGTGTTTAACTGAGAAAGAAATGCTGTGACTGTGTGTGTATATCCTCTCAGTGTCAGAATTATTTAAATGTAGCTCAGGAGTTAGGTGCAATATTATTGCGTGTTAAAACAGGGGTTTGGTTTGTATAATATGCCCCAAATTCGTGTTACAGGTCTAAGTGGCTCAAGTTTGAAAAAGTTTCCCCCGCTATATCTCAATTCCCAGCTTAAAATTCTAGCGTGGTTGTTACAGTCTGGGGAAACCAGGGCGCAGCAAATATGGATTGCGGTAGGTCCCTTTACGAAATTTTAACCCACAAGGGTGATGTTATGATAAGCACAGTTGGCTGGCAATGTCCGGTAACTACAGGGACTCAGAATCTAGTTACCTTCTTTTTTCCCTGAGCGGCAGTGTTATGCGCATTAAAGGCTGAGGAGAGGGCTCCAAGATGGCGTTGGACCCAGTGTGTCGTGGGCAGAAGTTAAGCAGTCATCCGGCAGATAGATAGAGGATGGTCAAGGCTTAAGCCCGGTATTTTAGTGCTGTGTGGAGCACGGGTCACGGCATTTATTGTATTACAGCATCGCTGTAACTCTTTTCTCTTCTTTTACGCTCCCGCCCTTCGGACCGCAGCTTCAACTCTGAGTTCAGCAAAGCAGGGGCCAGCGGGCAGCCTGTTTGCTCTGTAGTTTAAAGAGCTCCTCCGGGTCACTCAGTGAGCTTTTAGAAGTGGCTTAATTTTCCCAGGATTGGTGTTTAAAGAGGTCTGCTTTGCGGAGCTCCGGAGTTATGCAGCCATCTTAGCTGCTGCCAGGCTCCGCCCCCCAAGATAAATGCCCTTTTAAGGGCAATGCCCATCCAAATGCCCTTTTCAGGACAATGGGGAGCTTAGGTTTCTTTAGTTAGATTTTTATTTGGGGGGTTGGTTATGTGGGTGGTGGGTTATACTGTTGGGGGGGTGTTTGTATTTTTTTTACAGGTAAAAGAGCTGATTTCTTTGGGGCAATGCCACGCAAAAGGCCCTTTTAGGGCATTTTAGTGGTTTTTTTTTGTAATTTAGGTAATTGTATTTAAGTAAGGTAATATATTTAATTGTAGTGTAAGGTTAGGATTTATTGTAAGATAGGATAGGTTTTATTTTACAGGTAAATTTGTATTTATTTTAGCAAGGTAGTTAGTAAATAGTTAATAACTATTTAGTAACTATTCTACCTTGTTAAAATAAATACAAACTTGCCTGTAAAATAAAAATAAAACCTAAGCTAGCTACAATGTAACTATTAGTTATATTGTAGCTAGCTTAGGGTTTAATTTATCAGTAAGTATTTAGTTTTAAATAGGAATTATTTAGGTATTAATAGTAGGTTTTATTTAGATTTATTTTAATTATATTTAAAATAGGGGGTGTTAGGGTTAGGGTTAGACTTAGGTTTAGGGGTTAATAAATTTAGTATAGTGGTGGCGACGTTAAATTCTATCAGCCAATCGGAATTAAGGTAGAAAAAATCCTATTGGCTGATTCAATCAGCCAATAGGATTGAACTTCAATCCTATTGGCTGATCCAATCAGCCAATAGGATTGAGCTCACATTCTATTGGCTGTTCCAATCAGCCAATAGAATGCAAGCTCAATCCTATTGGCTGATTGCATCGTCAGAATAGGATGCTCCGCGTTGGATGTCTTGAAGATGGACCCGCTCCACGCCAGATGGATGAAGATAGAAGATGCCATCTGGATGAAGACTTCTGCCCATCTGGAGGACCACTTCACCCGGCTTGGATGAAGACTTATCCGGCTTCATTGAGGACTTCGGCCCAGTTGGATGAAAACTTCTCCCGGTATGGTGATCTTCAATGGGTTAGTATTTTTTTTTAAGGGAGTATTGGGTGAGTTTTAGAGTAGGGTTGGTTGTGTGGGTGGTGGGTTTTAATGTTGGGGGGGATTTGTACTTTTTTTTACAGGTAAACGAGCTGATTACTTTGGGGCAATGCCCAGCAAAAGGCCATTTTAAGGGCTATTTGTAATTTAGTGTAGGGTAGGGCTTTTTATTATTTGGGGGGGGGTTATTTTGTTAGGGGGGTTAGATTAGGTGTAATTAGTTTAAAAATCTTGTAATTTGTTTATTATTTTCTGTAATTTAGTGGGGGGTTTTGTACTTTAGATAATTTAATTTAATTTAGGTTATTGTATTTAATTTAGGGAAATAATTTAATTGTAGTGTAGTGTTAGGTGTAATTGTAACTTAGGTTAGGTTTTATTTTACAGGTACTTTTGTATTTATTTTAACTAGGTAGTTATTAAATAGTTAATAACTATTTAATAACTATTGTACCTAGTTAAAATAAATACAAACTTGCCTGTAAAATAAAAATAAACCCTAAGCTAGATACAATGTAACTATTAGTTATATTGTAGCTAGCTTAGGGTTTATTTTATAGGTAAGTATTTAGTTTTAAATAGGAATAATTTAGTTAATTATAGTAATTTTATTTATATTTATTTTAATTATATTTAAGTTAGGGGGTGTTAGGGTTAGACTTAGGTTTAGGGGTTAATAACTTTAATATAGTGGCGGCAACGTTGGGGACGGCAGATTAGGGGTTAATAATATTTAACTAATGTTTGCGATGCGGGAGTGCGACGGTTTAGGGGTTAATATATTTATTACAGTGGCTGTGAAGTCTGGTTTGGCAGATTAGGGGTTACAAATTTTATTTTAGTGTTTGCGATGTTGGGGGGCCTTGGTTTAGAGGTTAATAGGTAGTTTGTTGGTGTTAGTGTACTTTTTAGCACTTTAGTTAAGAGTTTTATGCTACGGCGTTGTAGTGTAAAACTTAACTACTGACTTTAAAATGCTGTACCAGGCTTGACAGGAGATGGTGTACCGCTCACTTTTTGGCAGACTCTTAATACCGGCGCTATGCAAGTCCCATTGAAAAAATACGATACGCAGTTTATGTAAGTGGATTTGCGGTATTTCCAAGTCTGGACAAAAAAGTGAATGGTACACCTGTACCTTTAAGACTCGTAATACCAGCAGGCGTTAAAAAAGCAGCATTGGGACCGGCCAATGCTGCTTTTTAAGCCTAATGCACAACTCGTAATCTAGCGGAAGGTTTCTACAATATATTAGAAACATATAGGGTTAGTTTGCAAGTGCTGCGGTATATTGCGTTTACACGATTGTGAAAACTCTGCTAGAGTTAAGCTTTTTGCGCTAGTATTACAAGTTCAGAAAAACCTTATTTTGCGCAAGCGGTAACCCGACTACTGCAAAAAAATGAACATTGAATATCACCTGCGCCTTCACATATTCCACCATAAAAGTCAATGGAGAAAAAACCCAACATGAAAATATGAATATTTCATATTCTAATGTTCTTAACATAATGGAATATGTTCAATTTATTCATTATTTAATATTTTTACATATATCTGATCATATTCTGCTATGTGCATAACATTGGAATGTGATATATTTACAGTAAATACAAAATTAAAAAAATAATTTATATATATATGTACTGTATATATATATATATATATATATTTATATATATATATATATATATATACACACACACATGCATTTACATCTTTAGAGATGTATATCTATGTATATGTGCCTTTTTTTCTTTAAAACCTTTGAGACCTTATAACTTTTTTGTGCAATATTTTTTAAATAAAAATAGTATTAGATGGTGTTATTATGAGTGTAAGGGTACTTTGTAATGTATTTTTGATATGTTTTATGCAACTTTTTTGTTTTGCGTAACAGTTAATCACAGCTCTGAGGACACGCTAACCCGACAAGCGTTTACTTCATTTGTGCTCAAGTGATCACGTTTACTATCAACTTGTAATATGAGTGCAATTTAACCTTTGCGAAAACCCAATATGTAATCCTGCCCACTACATTTTAATTCTCCCTTGCTGATAACACCAATCTTCTAAATTATTATATTAAAATTCTTTATTACCAATATAAAGGAAATGGGTTTCTGAGTTTGAACTACAAATTCTAAACATATTTCCAAAAGCACTTTTTCAATTGCATGAATATTTATTTTCTTAAAAGCAGAAAGGTGTTATATTGACAGAGTACCTGCTAAATCAATACAAGATGTGTGCTACTATAAATTCACTAACCCTAATGTAACAAGAACTAGACTACTATCGGTCTGTTATTTAAAGGGACAGGAAACCTAAAAAAAAAAATTCAGGATACATATGGAAAATACAATTTGAAATAGCTTTCCAATGTACTTATATTACCAAATTTTCTTTATTCTCTTGATATCAATTGCTGAAGTAGCAGCAATGCACTACTAAGAATTAGCTGAATACAACTGGTCAGCTAATCACAAGAGACAAATGTATTTAGGCACCAATCATCAGCTTTCTCCCACTAATGTGAGATATGTAGATATTCTTTTTCAACAACTAATACCAAGAGAACAACGTAAATTTGAAAATGGAAGTGAATGTCTGAATAATGCAAGTTTAAGTTTGACTTTCCTATCTCTTTAATAAAGAACATAAATAATTTGATGGAATAGGTTATTGTGGAATGGATCTGCCATTTAAAAAAAACTTTAATAGTTAATGTGCATGCGCACAGACAAAATAATTTTTTAGAACGAATCATTGGTCACAGCAAAATAATAATAATAATAATTGTTTCATCCGATATTCATTTATAGGGATGTTCAGAATTTGTTAACAAAAATCTGTTTGATATTTTCTACAGGAAACGTCTATCTTTAAGCAAGAAGCAGCACAAGAAACGTTTTTTTCTGTTATTTTTTTAACTTTCTATTAATGGGTCAGGATGTACTAGAATAAAATTGAAGCTTACGGACTTTTGTGAGATACTGCACATACAAATACATCTTTAGCAATGTATCTGTATGTATCTCTCTGTTAAAGTACTTTGGCAGTTTTTTTTTAATTTAACACCCGAGATCTCATATCTTTGAGCCTTATAATTTTTTAGCAATTTTTTTAAACAAATTATTAGATAGTGTTATTATGAGTGTAACTGTAATTTGTAATGTATTTTTGATGTTTAGTGCAACTTTTTAGTTTTGCAAAACAGTTACTAAAGCTCTGAGATTGCAGTAAGAATTGTAGCGTAAATCGCGTTTAATTTACGTGCAATTTAAACGGATCGTGCAAACACAATATTGCATGCGTAAAAATGTTTGCACCTCACTTGTAATCTAGCCCATAATTGAGAAGAAAAATAAATATTACAATACCTCTTTTTGCTTGACAAGAAACACATCAATAAGGTTCCTCTGGTTGTTAACATCCAGTTTTTCCTTGTGCTTTACAAAAGTATCTCTGATAAATCTATTATATTCATTCATATTTTTCTTAATTTTTTGGTGACTTCCAGGTATCCAGCGAACCAATGAGGGATAGGTATTGTAAAGCTTGTAATAAGTGAATAAAAAGCAAACAAAAAAGAAAAAACATATACATTTTTAAAGGTTCAATCAACCAATCTTTTTCTATATATATATAAATAAATAAGGATACTCTGAATGGAGCTTGATGCCCTTGTTTCCACGCGAGCCTTCATGCTAGCCGGGAACAGCAGTTATAAAGCAGCGGTCTAAGGACCGCTGTTCCATAACTGATCTGCTGCCTCTGAGACTGCCGTCTTCAATCCGCCCGATCCTATACGATCTGGCTGATTGACACCCCCTGCTAGCGGCTGATTGGCCGCGAATCTGCAGGGGGCAACATTGCACCAAGAAGTTCACATTGCATCATGTCCATCTGCACTTTAATAAATCGTCCCCTTAATATAAATTTAAAGGGATATGAAACCCAATTTCTCTTGCAAGGTGTATCCAGTCCACGGATTCATCCTTTACTTGTCGGATATTCTCATTCCCTACAGGAAGTAGCAAAGAGAGCACACAGCAAAGCTGTCCATATAGCTCCCCCTCTAGCTCCACCCCCCAGTCATTCTCTTTGCTGGCTCTAAGCACTAGGGTCTCTCTCGGGAGTGTAAAGTGAATGTGGTGTTAGATTTGAAGTTTTATTATCTTCAATCAAAAGATTGTTATTTTAAATGGTACCGGTTTGTACTATTTACTCTCTAGCAGAAAAGTGATGAAGATTTCTGCTGAGAGGAAAATGATTTTAGCATGTTGTAACTAAAATCCACTGCTATTCCCACACAGGATTGAGGAGTACCAGAAAACTTCAGTTGGGGGGAACAGTTTGCAGGGTGATCTGCAATAAGGTATGTTCAGTCATTTATTTCTAGACAAGACTGAGATAATGCTAGAAGACTGACAAGATCCCCATGAGGGGAGGGTAACCTATGTTCACAGACTTAGTAAGGAATTGAATGCTTACATAATAGGGCTAATATACTGGTTGACACTTATTCAGGGCAATTGATTGTTTGGCTAAGGAAAAATCATTTTGCAAGACACTTTGAAAGCCCTTTTGGTTTTTTTCTGGGGTTATTACCACATGGCTGTTTTTTATTCACTTAGGAGTGATTTACTAGGCCTCACAGCTCCGGAGTAGAGTGGGAGGGGCCTAATTGTGTGCCTCAGATGCACACTTAGAATGGCAGAGAAGTTCATGCTGCTTCACATGGAGGGTCCTGCTGATGTTTGAGTGCCTAAAAGAAGCTATATTCCCCCAAATTTGATCCCTAAGGGAAGGTAGGGCCACAGCAAGGCTGTGGCAAGGTGCTGTAGTGATTTAACCAGGTATTGGCTTTAGGCTGCTCCGGTTTGGGCATTAAGGGGTTAATCGTTTTGAAACTTGGGGTGCAATCTTATTAAGGCTTTAGCTACATACAATTTCAGAAAGATTGCTGCATTTTTCACCGTTTTGTAAAATTGTGTTTTTTATTTGATTAAAGTGATTCCAAGCCTGTGTGTGTACTCTACTAGTCTGTTAAACATGTCTGACACTAAGGAAAATCCTTGTTCAATGTGTTTAGAAGCCATGGTGGAACCCCCTCTCAGAATGTGTCCCACTTGTACTGATATGTCTATACACTTTAAAGATCATATTGTTGCACTTAAGAATGTGGCCCAAGATGATTCTCAGACTGAAGGTAACAAGGGTAGCCCGTCTGCCTCTCCCCAAGTGTCACAACCAGTTATGCCCGCGCAAGCGATGCCTAGTACCTCTAGTGCGTCTAACCCTTTTACATTACAAGACTTAGCGGCAGTCATGGATAATTCTCTTACAGCCTTCTTATCTAAACTGCCCGTGTTACCTGCAAAGTGTGATAGCTCCGTTTTAAGAACAGATTATGAGCATTCAGACGCTTTGGCAGCCGTATCCGATATACTCTCACAACGCTCTGAAGTGGGAGCGAGGGATTTGATGTCTGAGGGAGAAGTCTCTAATTCAGGAAGGGCTCCTCCCCAGACAGATTCAGATACATTGGCTTTTAAATTTAAACTTAGGGAGGTATTAGCTACTCTGGATGACTGTGACCATTTGGTGATCCCAGAGAAATTGTGTAAAATGGACAAGTACCTAGAGGTCCCTGTTTACACGGATGCGTTTCCGGTCCCTAAGAGGATTGCGGATATCGTTACTAGGGAGTGGGCTAGGCCAGGTATCCCACCTCCTGTTTTTAAGAAAATGTTCCCCATATCTGACCCCATGCGGGACTCGTGGCAGACGGTCCCTAAGGTGGAGGGGGCTGTTTCTACACTAGCTAAACGCACAATCATACCAATTGAAGACACTTGTGCTTTTAAAGACCCTATGGATAAAAAATTAGAGGGTTTACTTAAGAAAATTTTTGTTCAACAAAAACCTATTGCCTGCATTATTCCTGTAACTACTGCAGCTGCTTTCTGGTTTGAGGCGCTGGAAGACTCGCTCCAGACGGAGACCTCATATGAGGAAATTATGGATAGAATTAAGGCTCTAAAGCTAGCTAATTCTTTTATCACTGACGCCGCTTTCCAAATAGCTAAGTTAGTGGGGAAAAATTCAGGTTTCGCCATTTTGGCGTGCAGGGCGCTATGGCTAAAGTCCTGGTCGGCCGATGTGTCGTCTAAATCCAAGCTTTTGAACATTCCTTTCAAAGGGAAGACCCTATTCGTGCCTGAATTGAAAGAGATTATTTCAGATATCACCGGGGGAAAAGGCCATGCTCTCCCTCAGGACAAAGCCTTTAAAACAAAGAACAAAGCTAATTTTCGTTCCTTTCGCAATTTCAGGAACGGCCCCGCTTCATCCTCTCCGGCTGCAAAGCAAGAGGGAAATGCTTCACAGCCCAAGGCAAACTGGAAACCTTACCAGGGCTGGAATAAGGGTAAACAGGCCAAAAAGCCTGCAGCTGCCACCAAGACAGCATGAAGGGGTAGCCCCCGATCCGGGACCGGATCTAGTAGGGGGCAGACTCTCTCTCTTCGCTCAGGCCTGGGAAAGAGATGTACACGATCCTTGGGCATTAGAGATTGTAGCCCAGGGATACTTTCTAGAATTCAAGGACTCTCCTCCAAGGGGAAGGTTCCACATTTCTCGTCTGTCTACAGATCAGACAAAGAAAGAAGCGTTTTTACGCTGTGTAAAAGATCTACATACAATGGGAGTGATCCAACCAGTTCCAATTGCAGAACAAGGACTGGGGTTTTACTCAAACATGTTTGTGGTTACCAAAAAAAAAAGGAACTTTCAGACCAATCCTGGATCTCAAAATTCTAAACAAATTCCTCAGAGTCCCATCATTCAAGATGGAGACAATTCAGACAATCTTACCAATGATCCAAGAGGGTCAATATATGACTACCGTGGATCTAAAGGATGCGTATCTGCACATTCCTATCCACAAAGATCATCACTAGTTTCTCAGGTTCGCCTTTCTGGACAAGCATTTTCAGATTGTGGCTCTTCCTTTCGGGTTGGCCACTGCTCCCAGAATTTTCACAAAGGTGCTAGGGTCCCTCCTGGCAGTTCTAAGACCGTGGGGCATAGCAGTGGTGCCTTACCTAGACGACATCTTAATTCAGGCGTCAACTTTCCAAAGAACCAAGTCTCAGACGGAGATTGTATTGGCCTTTCTGAGATCTCACGGGTGGAAGGTGAACATCAAAAAGAGTTCTCTCTCCCCCCTCACAAGAGTTCCATTCCTAGGAACCCTGATAGACTCGGTAGAAATGAAAATATTTCTGACGGAGATCAGAAAGCTAAAACTCTTAACTACTTGCCGAGCTCTTTATTCCATTCCTCGGCCATCTGTGGCTCAGTTCATGGAGACAATCGGACTAATGGTTGCGGCAATGGACATAGTCCTTTTTGCTCGGATACACCTCAGACCACTGCAACTATGCATGCTCAAACAGTGGAATGGGGATTATGCAGATTTGTCTCCTCAAATTCAGTTGGACCAGGAGACCAGAGATTCTCTTCTCTGGTGGTTGTCTCAGGATCACCTGTCTCATGGAATATGTTTCCGCAGGCCAGAGTGGATTATTGTAACGGCTGATGCCAGTCTGTTAGGCTGGGGTGCGGTCTGGGACTCCCTGAAAGCTCAGGGCTTATGGTCTCGGGAAGAAACTCTTCTCCCGATAAACATTCTGGAACTGAGGGCGATATTCAATGCTCTTCAGGCATGGCCTCAACTAGCGGCAGCCAAATTCATCAGATTTCAGTCGGACAACATCACGACTGTAGCTTATGTCAATCATCAGGGGGGAACAAAGAGTTCCCTAGCGATGACGGAAATAACCAAAATAATCAGGTTGGTGGAGGATCACTCGTGCCATCTCTCAGAAATTCACATCCCAGGAGTAGACAACTGGGAGGCGGATTTTCTAAGTTGTCAGACTTTTCACCCGGGGGAGTGGGAACTCCACCCGGAGGTATTTGCCCAGCTGACTCAGCTATGGGGCACCCCAGAGTTGGATCTGATGGCGTCCCATCAGAACACCAAACTTCCTCTCTATTGGTCAAGGTCCCGGGATCCCAAGGCGGTATTGATAGATGCTCTAGCAGCACCTTGGTCCTTCAATCTGGCTTATGTTTTTCCACCGTGTCCTCTCCTCCCACGTCTGGTTGCCAGAATCAAGCAGGAGAAGGCTTTGGTGATTCTGATAGTGCCTGCATGGCCACGCAGGACTTGGTATGCAGACCTAGTGGACATGTCATCTGTCCCACCATGGTTACTGCCAATGAGGGAGGATCTTCTAATACAGGGTCCATTCAAGCATCCAAATTTAGTTTCTCTACGTCTGACTGCTTGGAGATGAAACGCTTAATTCTATCAAAGCGTGGGTTCTCTGAGTCAGTTATAGATACTCTGATTCAGGCTAGAAAGCCTGTCACCAGGAAAATCTACCATAAGATATGGCGGAAATATCTTTGTTGGTGTGAATCCAAGGGTTACTCATGGAGTAAGATTAGGATTCCCAGGATATTGTCCTTTCTCCAAGAAGGACTGGAGAAAGGATTGTCAGCTAGTTCCTTAAAAGGACAAATATCTGCTTTGTCTATCCTGTTACACAAGCATCTGGCAGAGGTACCAGATGTTCAAGCATTTGCTCAGGCTTTAGTCAGAATCAAGCCTGTCTATAAACCTGTGGCTCCGCCATTGAGTTTGAATCTAGTTCTTTCAGTTCTTCAAGGGTTTCCGTTTGAACCTTTACATTCCATAGACATTAAGTTGTTATCTTGGAAAGTTTTGTTTTTGAATAGCTATCTCTTCTGCTCGATGAGTTTCAGAATTATCTGCCTTACATTGTGATTCACCTTACCTGGTGTTCCACGCAGATAAGGTAGTTTTGCGTACCAAGCCTGGTTTTCTTCCTAAAGTTGTTTCTAACAAGAATATTAACCAAGAAATTGTTGTTCCTTCTCTGTGTCCTAATCCATCTTCGAAGAAGGAACGTCTATTACACAATCTTGATGTAGTTCGTGCTTTAAAGTTCTCTTAACAAGCAACTAAGGATTTCAGACAAACATCTTCCTTGTTTGTTATCTATTCTGGTAAGAGGAGAGGTCAGAAAACGACTGCTACCTCTCTTTACTTTTGGCTGAAAAGCATCATCCGTTTGGCCTATGAGACTGCTGGCCAGCAGCCTCCTGAAAGAATTACTGCTCATTCTACTAGAGCAGTGGCTTCCACATGGGCTTTCAAAAATGAGGCTTCTGTTGAACAGATTTGTAAGGCAGCGACTTGGTCTTCACTGCATACTTTTGCCAAATTTTACAAATTCGATACTTTTGCTTCTTCGGAGGCTATTTTTGGGAGAAAGGTTTTGCAAGCAGTGGTGCCTTCCGTTTAAGGTACCTGTCTTGTTCCCTCCCTTCATCCGTGTCCTAAAGCTTTGGTATTGGTATCCCACAAGTAAAGGATGAATCCGTGGACTGGATACACCTTGCAAGAGAAAACAGAATTTATGCTTACCTGATAAATTACTTTCTCTTGCGGTGTATCCAGGCCACGGCCCGCCCTGGCATTTAAGTCAGGTAAAAAAAATTTTTTTGTTTAAACTACAGACACAACTGCACCCTATGGTTTCTCCTTTTTCTTCCTAACCTTTCGTCGAATGACTGAGGGGTGGAGCTAGAGGGGGAGCTATATGGACAGCTTTGCTGTGTGCTCTCTTTGCTACTTCCTGTAGGTAATGAGAATATCCCACAAGTAAAGAATGAATCTGTGGACTGGATACACCGCAAGAGAAAGTAATTTATCAGGTAAGCATAAATTCTGTTTTTTTTTTCATGAATCAGAAGGAGAACACAATTTTAACAACTTTCCAATTTACTTTTATTATCTAATTTGTTTGATTCTCTTGGCATCCTTTGTTGATAAAGCAGCAATGCACTACTGGAAGCTAGCTGAACACACTGGGTCAGTCAATTACTTGAGGCATATTTTTGCGGTAAACAATTAGCAGATCCTGAGCTTACCTTGGTTTCCTTTTCAATAAAGGATACCAAGAGAACAAATCAAATTAGCTAATAGAAGAAAATAAGAATGTTGTTTAAAAATCACATGATCTATTTGAATTTTGAAAGAAAAAAATTGAGTTTATCAGTCCCTTAATTTATAAATTCATATGAAAGTGAAGCAGTTTAAATTATTCATATTCTTAACCAACTAACAAAGTTTAAAAACTAAAATAAAACTGCTGCTCAGTTAGCAGAGTTTAATGGAAATATCTAAGAGTTTGGAAATAGATATGTCAAATAAGGAACAAGTAAAAAGCTGGGTATCTGAAGTGGCTGCATGGGGGGAGGAGTCATGGGGCCAGTCTTGATTTTGTACATCCCCTCTAGTAAGGATAGGATACAGAATGCAGGAAAACTAGGCATGTTTTGGTGATAAAGGGCTATGATTAAGAGGATGGAAATAGTAATTTGCCATTCTGATCAACTCAAAAAATTGATGTCTCCAAAGTGCTTGGCTTTAGCATGTTGCTCTTCTAGTGGACACTTTATTTGAAGGACTGGAGATGATTTATATCGGTACTAATGAAAAAGTCAGTGGAAATTGGATGGTTCTAAATAATGAGTTCAGAGAACTAAGAATCAATCATAAGAAAAGGACCTCCAAGCTAACACTTTCTGTGATACTATCTGTGCCATGCACTATGGTAGAAAGGCAGCATGAGATCAGGAGGTAAAAAGTGGCTAAACTGTTGGTGCTGTTTACATCACTAGGCTGTGTTTGAACTTGGTTACAATATTTATAGTCATGAAGAATTGCACCTCAATTAAAGAGGGTCTGATGTGCCTGTGCAGAGGATGGATAGGCAGTTCGAGGAGGCTTTAACATAGGAAAAAGGGGATGGAACTAAGAAGCTTAAATTGGGTATTAAGTACAGAGAAGAATAAGAACTTACTGTAGACCAAAGTTGGTAGAGATGAGGTAACAACTATGGGAAATGATAGTTGATATTCAAGTATTAAAATGCAAGATTATTAATGGTTAACTGTGGTTTTAAGCTACAAATGACCAGAATGTTAATATACACATTAAACATGCAAATATAACTTTTAAGAGGAAAGTTCAGATGTAGGCAATAAATCCGCTGGTATTGATTTTATGAGAAGTATATATTTAAGTCAAATTGCTTGAAGGGTGCAGGGAGAAGCACAGATAAAAATGAAATATCTGTTTAAAGTTGAATAAATAAAATAATAAGTAATGATGGTAACCTTAAATGTTTGCTTGTAGATGCAAGAATCTGATACATAATTAGAATTATAAAAACCTGATGGAATTAAGTACATACCTGGGCAGTTTATTTAAATGGTTGTATACTTTTTTCGAATGAATAAAGGAAACAGGAAAGGGCGATGAATATGCTTTTATGTTAAATCTGAATTACATGCTAGAATTAATACATTATTGTAAGGGATAGGAAAATAATTCCTCACACATACAGTATATGGCTTTAAGAGCATTGCCTTTAAGAAATAAGTTACACTCATTCTGCCCTTTTGTTCTCATAGCAGAGCTTATCTAGAAAGAGTGGGATGTCACATTTAAAGACTTATAGTTCTAGGCTCTAATGTGAGAATATTTGTTTTAAAAAACACTCTTAGCTAATTAAAATGTCTGCTAAATTAAATAATATGACCGACACAAAGCTAGACATGCCTGTAAAACCTACAGGTTTTAATTATTAGAATTGCTAAGAGGGGCTGGGGAGTCTGCTAGGTAACATATTGGAGAGGAGTTAGATATAGCATCTGTTAGATTAGCTGCCTGTATTTCAATTAATTATCAGTACTCTCTGAGCTGTAGTTATATCCTGCTTGTGTGCCAATGTAAGGTGCTATTAATGCCCTATTTGAAACCCAAAGATAAGTAATACATTTATAGTTTAATCACTGCCTAGTGTAACCATTGTGTTTTAATGCATTTACACGCTGATTACCGATTTGTGTTATTGCAAACAGTTCATAATAAACACTGTGATTATTCTACTGCATTTTCATGCATCAGTTCCTTTTTTTAGCACTATAGTGAAACCTAGTTTGTGCTTTCCCCGGGGCCAGGACATAACATTTATTATATTTTTATACCAGTGCTAATGTGGAAGCATAATGGGTAAAAATTTGGGCAGGAGCTTTTAGGGCCAACATATTATATATTGTAGGAATATGTTACAGACTGACAAATATTTATTGATGAAGAAGATCAGCTTTTACCACATAATTCTCCCCAACTCTCTCTCCCCCTCTCTCGATCTTCCCCTTTCTCTCTCTCCCATCAGCTAACCTGTTCATCAATAGGACTGTACAGATAACAGTAGGCCAGATTACAAGCGGATCAATATATTTTGCTTTCACTTGTGCCCAAACACCGTCAGAAGTAAACTTTTAATGAGCACACTTTGAAAGTAAATGGTTTGCACAAGAGCGAAACCCAGCGCGTTAACTTCGTGATTTTAGATATTGCAACCATGTTATTTTTAATTTTCTTTAATTTTAGTTGGTTCATTCATTCTGATTTTCATTTAATTTATGAAAATACAAATTCCATTTTCGTGGTGACCGTGCATTCGTCCAAAAACAAATGAAGTCCTAAAGTGGCAGTGTGTGACCTTTGTTCCTTGCTGTGTGACACCAGATTCTTTCCAGCAAGTCTCTCTGCACATGTCTAATATATATATATATATATATATATATATATATATATATATATATATATATATATATAAAAATAAATATTTAAAAATAAAAAGAACTTTAAGCTAGGTTACAAGTTTTGCGTTGTGGCTTGTAACGCTGAAAATAGGGCATTTTCAGTGTTAAAACAGCACCGCAGCTATTACAAGTCTTGTCGGTATAGCTGTACCACACACCTTTTAGTCTGTAACACATCCTCAGTCCCGACACATGTAAAAATTACATTTTTTCATGGGACTTCCATAGCGCCGGTATTACGAGTTTTGCGGTACGGCTAAAAAGTGAGCATTACATCCTATAACCACAAGATCCGTACCGCCATCTAAAGTCAGTAGTTATGAATTTTATGCTACAAAGCTGTAACATAAAACTCATAACTAATGTGTTAAAAATTACACTAACACCCATAAACTACCTATTAACCCCTAAACCGAGGCCCTCCCGGATCGCAAACACTATATTAAATGTATTAACCCCTGATCTGCCACTCCCGACATCGCCGCCACTAAAAAAATGTATTAACCCCTATGCCGCCACTCCACGACATTGTCGCCACTATAATAAATGTATTAACCCCTAAACCGCCGCCCTCCTGCATAGCAAACACTATTTAAATATTAACCCCTAATCTGCAGTCCGCCCACACCGCCGATATAATAAACCTATTAACCCCTAAACCGCAAGCCCCCACAACTAAATATACTAAAATAAACTATTAACCCCTAAACCGAAAGACCCCCACAATGAAATAAACTCATTTAAACTAGTAACCCCTAAACCTAACGACCCCCTAACTTTATATTAAAATTACAATTTCCATAGCTTAAATTAAATTAAAACTTACATGTCAAATTAAAAAAATAATTTTAAACTAACAATTAAACTATTATAATTATTAAACAAAATTACAAAAAAATTGAAACACTAAATTACGAAAAATAACAAAAAATTTTTTAAAAAAATGTATCAAAAATAAAAAAGAATTACACTTAATCTAATAGCCCTATCAAAATAAAAAAGCCCACCCAAAATAAAAAAAACCCCTAGCCTACAATAAACTACCAATGGCCCTTAAAAGGGCCTTTTGTGGGGCATTGCCCCAAAGATTTCAACTCTTTTACCTGTAAAAAAATACAAACACTGCCCCAACAGTAAAACCCACCACCCAACCAACCCCCCCAAATAAAAAAACTATCTAAAATAACCTAAACTAACCATTGCCCTGAAAAGGGCATTTGTATGGGCATTTAGCTCTTTTACTGCCCAAACCCTAACCTAAAAAATAAAACCCACCCAATAAACCATTAAAAAAGCCTAACACTAACCCCCGACGATTCACTTACAGTTTTTGAAGTCCTGCTTCATCCTGGCGAAGTCTTCATCCAGGCGGCCTCTTCAATCTTCACCCAGGCAGGATCTTCTATCTTGATCCCGGAGGCACGGAGCGGGTCCATCCTGAAGACATCCGGCACAGAGCATCCTCTTCATATGGTTGCCGCCATACACTGAATCTTCAATGCAAGGGACGCGATTCAAGATGGTGTCCCTTGCATTCCTATTGGCTGAAAATGTTGAATCGGCCAATAGGAATTAGGGCTGCTAAAATCCTTTTGGCTGTTCAAATCAGTCAATAGGTTTTAAGCAGCTCTTATTCTATTGGCTAATTCGCATTAACCGTGTAATTAAATGTGTTTTTGTTTCTCAAAATCCGTAACTACTGGTCTCAGATGGTGGAATGGATCGTGTTGGTGTAGGCTGTAATGCATGCATTTTAGCTGGACCACACAACCTGTAATACGGCTCTACGGAAAATACTGCACTCAGATGTAATTTTTTTTGGTGCGGATAGGACGTTTCATTACAGGCTAAAATTCTTGCGGTATAGCTATACCCCTGCGTCTCGTAATATGCGTTACTGGTCATTTCACTGCAATAGTAGATTTTTTAGTGGTAATTGCCGTACCGCACCGTAACGCAAAACTAATAATCTAGGCAATAAAGTAGTAATGCTGATTTTTACCATATCACACCTGTGTATTTTGCAGAGTGGAAAATAAATCTACAATTTCTCACCAACTACAGACAGTAGGACTTATATAGCACATAGAGAGGACTTGTTAAAAAAAAAGGACAGAAAGAGTACAAAAATAAAAAAAAATAAAAAATAACAAAATACAGTCAGGTTGCAAAGAAAAGACTGCTGTACAATCAAACCAATATATTATCCAGCATATAACCGCAGTACTAAGGGATGTGCTATCCCAAAAAAATAGGATCAACTGGAGTTTGACTTTTCATCTGGATCTCGATCACTGTACAAAGTATAAGTCATGCTGCATATCCCCATATAACCTAAAATGTATTATTTCCACCAAATCTGAATAAATCACTGTATCTGGAAACAAGTCACTAAAATAAGACTCATAATCTAGCATATCCTATCAAGCCCCAGTTCTCTAAACCATATGAATAAACAGGTTACTTTACATTAACCTATGTAAATATGCTCATTATATTATACAGTATAATTGAGCTAAAGCATGGGGGTATACATCCCTATAAGTACTGAAATAGATCCTAGGACCTCATACTAGTATAATAACATGACATTTGTATCATTCTTAGAGCATATCATAGGAAACAGTGCCAGTCATTTATATACAAACCATTCAGAGCTACCGTATTGAGCTCATATATCCATCTAGATTCATGATGTAGCAACAGTCTAGCCCTGTCACCCCCTATCCTAAGTGGGGGGACACGATCAATTAGTCTGAATCTTAGATCCATAGTTGTATGATCTTTCTCCAAAAAGTGGCGTGCTATAGGTTGGTATTTTTTGGGGGATTTTAAGACTTGTCTAATGGCAGACCAGTGATTGGCCATTCTTGTTCTCACATTGTCACAGGTTTTTCCCACATAAAAAACCTGCACGAACAGTTCAATAGGTATACAACAAATTTTGTTGTGTAGGTAAGATCAGAGTTGATTTTATATCTGCGGTTGGTATGAAGGTGTCTGAATTCTTGTCCAGGGATCATGGCATTGCATGTTATACATGAAATGCATCTATAGCATCCCTTCTTAGTGTTTGATAACAAGGATGTATTCATGTAACTCTTTCTGGGATCAGTATGCACAAGTATATCCCTCATGTTGGGACCCCTCTTTTAGGTAACCCTGGGTGGCTGTGAAAAGGAAAGAGTTGGATCGCTACTAATGATTTTCCTATGTTCTTGTACCTTCTGAGGTATTTGACTTGACTTTGGGCTGTAAGAAGTGACCAGCGAGAGTAAGTTGGTATTTGTTCTCTCCCTGGGGATCAATAGATGCTCTTGTTTCACATTACTCAGATCCTGTCTTGTTCTTTCAATCACATCTGGAAAGTAGCCTCTCTGTAAAAACCTCTCCGCCATTTCATCCAATTGCATCTCACAAAGTGTAGGGTTAGAGATGTTACGAATCACCTGCATCATTTGTCCTTTTGGGAATTGCCCTGATCAGGCTCCTTGGATGGCAACTGCAGGCTGAGAGATTAGAATTTCTATCCATATCTTTGCAGTATAAGGTAGAATTAAATTGCCCTTCACTCTTATATAGTCGCAGGTCTAGGAAGTCAATGCTTGTTCATCACAGGATATCTTGAATCTTACCGTTGACTCAATTGAGTTAATCCATTCAACCCATTCAGAGATAGTGTCAATCTAGACCCCCTCCAGATCACCAAAAGATCATCAATATATCTCTTATAAAATCGGATCTGAGGGTTGGAATAGACTTTCAGGATGGTGTTCTCATAATGATCCATGAACAAATTTGCATTTGTAAGCTGGTGAGAAGCTATATTTGAAATCATGAGAGCGATGCTACACTAGGACTTTGGGTGGGGTCACACACATATATATATATATATATATATATATATATAATGCTCAAGGGTCAATATTACTCTTTAGAGATATATAACATTAACATGTAGAGGTCTAAGCCGAATATTGCTATTTCTAAGTGTCATCGATAGGATAAAAATGTATTAGAATACAAGTTATGATATTTTTAAGGAATATAAGTAATATTCGCAATACCACAAAATGTAATGTTCTATTAAAGAACAGCAGTTGCTAGGATATGAAAATATCAGTATTATGTATTAAAAAGTTACAGCCAATAAGATACTACACATAGGATGCAAGCAGGTCTGCTACCCAATAGGATGAATTAAGTACCATGTGAAGGGTAAGGACCAATAGGTACAATTAACTGTTTAGCCGGTAATACCTGGTCGCTGAGAACCAATAGGTGCAAGGGATACGAGATGGGGCGTCCTGCCATCCCGTGTTTAAAGTTCGAGTGAACAGTGCTGACTTGTAAATATCCTCTGAGGAAGAAGGCCGGTATTGAGGGAACCTTTTAAATGCTTTAGGATTTGCTAACCACGATGTAGTGACAGGACATACATAAAGGACTTGGTTCCATACTATCCCAGAGGGGCCATTTATACAGTATGTGCGTGAATTACCTCATATGTATTGAGGTTAAAATGTGTAAGCATTTTAATGAGTGTATGTTTTAAGAAATAAAAAGACAGGATTGCACTATTTGCTCTCTTTGTTTTTTGCATGACACTACGTCTGATACATGGGAATTGAAACGCAAGCCTGAGATCCTGTTGGCATACAAAGTGGAATGGAAGCCCCTGGTGTCTATTGCAGACCTATTCTGTGCAGCTCTTACCTCATAAGGATTGAGGTATTATTTTATAATATATATATATATATATATATATATATATATATATATATATATATATGATTTTTTACTGTGGTTTTTATATCACAAGATTTTTATATCACTATTTTTGTACAATTTTATGCTTAGAGTATTTTATATATTTTTATGTTCAAATTGTATGATCATTGCTTGTCAGTAATTTTACATAGATGCCAGATGACATTTTCTGAATATCTTGGAGACTAGACTTGTTTGTATATATATATAATAATATATAATAACTTTCCTTTTTAGATCTATTCAAGACTGGGGGGGGGTAGTTTATTGCATTCTCATACTTGTAGATTAAAACCATAATATTGGTTTAGTTATCTCCATTTTTTGCGCCTATACATATATATATTCAGTGCCTATCATATGTTTCCTCTTTTTTAACATATTTGTCATTCCCTAGTGACAGGCAGCAGTGTATATTCAATTCACCAGTATACATAATTGATTGTAGCTTATTATCAGCAGCTTTTTTTTCTATATCACTATTCCCAGTAGTGAATATTTAAGTATTTAAGTATAAGATTAGAAGAGTTCTCCTAACTAAATGGATAAAATTGAATATGGGGATTATTTTAACCCCAGCACACAACAGAAGAATTTATCTGTAAGTGAGGAAGAACTCACTCTACAGGGGAACATACACTTAGAAAATCCCAAACAACTTTTAGAGGAACTTGAAAAATTTAGCAAAAAGCAAATCCTGAAATGGCATGATAGCAATAACTTGGAAAGGTACATAAAAAGTAATATAATACCTAAGGACCTGAGATTGGAAAAGGCCTCTATTATGGACAATTCAGAAGTGGAACTCCTAACAGAATGGGATTCTGCACTGGAGGAGTGGTCAATAAAATTCTTAAATATTTTGATCAAATTTAGAAACACAAAAGTAAAAATCTTAGTTGAACAGATAAAAGAGATACGAGAGAAACTCAACCTTTTCAAGGTGATGTGTATTATAAAGAACTTGATATTGAAAATAAGATAACAATTAAGAAATTTGATCAAATAGTAGAAACCAAAAAATTTAACAAGTTGTATAGGGACTGTAATGCCTCCAAGAAGGAGAAGGAACAGATGGATGAAATGGAGGTGTGGGAACAAATACCAGAGACTCCAATGGGAGATGAGGAAGGATTCAACTGGCTTAAAGAAAGATTCCCCAGAATTCTCAACAAATATACACTATAGAGAATTGAATGATAGTGTTAATAATCCTTCTACAAGAAACTTTAATAGAAATCCTAATAGTGATAAGGGTGGAAGGGAACATATACCAAACCAAGGGAGAAATAGGAAGGAGAGTTTGAGGCCTAAACCAACTAAAAATAAATATCATATTAATTACAGTAATAAAAATCTACAAAAATCTAAAACATACCACCAGTCTCCACATGGGATACCAAGATGGGATAATCATAAAGAATATAATGGCTTCCAAAACACTAATAGGACTGGGAAATTTTATGGTAGACATAATCAAAATAATAACAATTATCAAGGTAGAGCAGATAACTGGAGAGGGAGACAACAAAATAAGCAACAATATGGGGGTGACCATGTGAATTATAATTCTAATCATTTGTTAGGGAGAACTCCAGGAAATGTACAAAAGAACAAAAACAACATAAAGTCAAAAAAAGTCCATGACAATGACACAAACACCAAAATGGAGAACAAGAGGCTGGAAAAGAGGAAATGAAGATATAGAGGATGTAGAGGAGGAAAGAAACAAAGATCTACACTCATAATAGAGACACAAATGTAAAAATGAAGAGTTTTACATTGTCCAGCAAAACCCTTTCTGAAAAAAGAGCAAACAGTCCTGGAGAAAGGGTTATCCTTAGCCCCAACCAGAGGCCCAAATCCCTTTTAATTATTTGTGGACCTAAATAAGTTCACCAGGAACCTTGCACTTAAAAGACATTTTGAGAAAATAAGAGAGGGATGATTGGATGGGAAAGATAAAAGTTGTAGTACATTACAAGTTTCAGATATGGAAAGTTTAAGAAATCTAGAGTCCCTGGAAAATGAAAATAATTGTAGTTCTCTAGATAGGATTGAAATAGATGCAGATAAGGAGAGGGTATATGCGAACTTTGAATCACATACTACATTAAAACTGCCCCTCTACCTTTTTCCAGTGCAATCAAAGGGAAATTTTATCCCAGTGTTTTCAAAAATGGTCCAAGAGGACCTTGATAATCTATGTAATAACTATAAAATTAAAAAAGATAACTTAAATAAGACCGATGAAGAATTTAAAAAAAAGTTGGAACAGGATAAAACTGTAGTGAGTCACGAGGCAGACAAAGGAGGAGGGATGGTTATTCAAGACAGAAAAGACTACATCAGAGAATCAAATAAATTGCTTTTTGATGTGAACACATAAAAGAAATTAAGAGGAGATCCAACAAAGTCTTTTCTGTCTGAATATGTACATCTACTAGATGATGCCAAATATGCAGGGATTTTGAAAGAAAAACAATGGGAATACCTTAAAATGACACTCCATCTATTGCCATTTTTTACCATCTACCTAAAGTCCACAAGGACAGTGTAAATACACCATAAAGACCCATAGTGTCAGGGATCAATTCACTTGCCGCCAAATTGTCTGAATATATAGATACTTTTTTTGCAACCGCTGGAACCAGGCCTGAGGTCCTATCTTAGGCATACCCCTGACACTATAGAAAAAATAAATCAGGTCAAATGGAAAGAAGGGTGTATGTGGGTTACTATGGATGTCAGTGCCCTATATACCAATATTCCCCATAGTAGAGGTATTGAAGCTATTGACATCTGGTTTAAAAAAAAAGTAACAAACCTATCACAAACACACAAGAAGTTCTTATTAGAATCGATCAAATTTGTCCTTGAGAAAAATTACTTCTTGTTTGAGAAATAATTCTTCCTCCAGACAAATAGCACAGCTATGGGGATAACATTTTCCCCTAGCTATGCCAATTTGTATATGGTTCTATGGGAAGAACAAGTAATCTGGAATAGTAATCCACATTTGAATAATATTAAAGTATGGGGAAGATATATAGATAACATTATTTTCATATACTGTAGGATGGTACCGATATGGAACTTGATGAGCTCATCTCCCATATTAATAAAAAATGAGTTTAACCTTACATTCACAGACAAAAGAAACAAGGTGGAGATTCACTTTTTGGATGTAATATTTTTCCATGATAATGAACATATACAAACAAAGTTATATAAAAAAGCAACAGACAATAACGGGTATCTGATGCTGAATTTAGGAAGGAATTGTTTAGGCATGTTTTCTCTGCTGGGAAACATGAGAGGTTTATCCCCAGAATGGAACCTTTGTTCAAATCATTGGAAACATTTTTAGTGTCCGATCTCAGGCTCACATGCTCTCAGGCTCACATGGGACATTGAAGCATTTGAACACTATGTGGACCTTAACAGAATACCTAGAGGTCTCAGATTAAATAAATATCCAACCTTTGAGGTAGAGGACCCCAATATCATACTTGAATGGAACAAATTTCTGATAAAGTGTTCAATAAAACTAATGGGGATTCTTATACGAAACAGAAACAAAGATTCAATCTTAAAGATTGCATCAGTGAAATTGAATGTGAACTAAAAGAAACACATAAAAAATGTATTGAGAACAAAAAAAACATGCGAGGCATGTTGATAAATTGGATTCTATCCTTGCAGAAAGTAAGGGTATCAAATTCTGTAGGGATAGGCTGGACTATGAATCCAATAAAGTATATATATGGCCCAATTTACAACAGGTTAATCGTGGTTTCAGATTCAATAAAAATAATAAATTTAATAAAAAGAAAAATGAGAGTGGAGCACAGGATGCAGCTCCTAAACCTATTCTTAAACATAAAAAGAATAAGAAAGTGGGGTTCACATTAACAGAAGCTGATAATACTGATCCAGACTCAGCGAGATCTTCAGTAGCATCTTCTCTCTCTCTTAACTCTTCAGTTTCTTATGTCTCCTCCCATTCTCTGCAGGTTACTTCCGCAGATGACACAGATGAACCAGCAACTCGATCCAAAAGTTGAAGGAAGGATCAGAAAGTCCCTTTAGAAGAACCAGGAGAACAAAAAGGAAAAAGAAGGAAAAAGAGCGCCTAAAAAACCTGGGGACTTTGTCTTTGAATGTAGTGAATCTTTCTGGCTATACCCTAAGTGAAAGCCAAATTGATGCACTTAGTAGGGGTCTAGGATTTGCTCCATCTAGAAATTTTCCCCCGTTTACCACTTATTACACACCCATAGGTTTGTTAGGAAGCTAACAAAAGCGATTTTTTACCTTGAATCAACAACCCCAACTAGATGATAATCCTGATGTGCAAACCTGTAATAACTAATTTGAAAATGTATCTTTTAATGACACATGTGCGCTTAATACTCTATTTGGATTAAGTGAAGGGAGTGATACCTTACTTGAAGGTGTCAAACCAAAGAAGCCCAGGGGTTAAATCAGATTTTTACCCTATTCAATTCAGAGGGCAATCCCTTAACTTGTTCCAAAAGAGTGTGGAAAGATATTCTGCAGTTGGCCTAAGATCCATAAGGATCCAGTAAATTCCCCTGGACGACCCATCATCTCGGGCATAGGCTCCCATTTGGAGCCTCTGTCCGAATGGATGGATGGGATATTGTAACCTTTGGTAAAGGGTCTTTTTACCTATCTAAGGGATTCCCAACATTTGTTGGAGTGCCTGGATAAAATGGTGTGGTGTCAAGGGCACAACTGGGTGGTAATCAATGTTGTATCTTTATATATGGTCATCCCTTATTTCTTGGGTATATTATCAGTGAAGTATTTTTTGATAAAGTTTACCAGATATGAGACTGACACAGTGTATTGCATATGTTCTGTCCTTGAGTTCCTCCTTACCCACAATTGTTTTCTTTTTGATGACAAGTTTGATTTGCAGTGCTGTGGCACTGCCATGGGGGCAAAATATGCCCCATCTTTTGCGAACCTGTATGTTGGTTTCTGGGAACTCAAATATATTATTGATCAGGATAATCCCTTTGTTGATAGGATTTTGTTTTATAAAAGGTTCATTGACGACCTGATTTTTATCTTCAAAGGGCCATTAGGTGATAAGAGGTTTGACAAATTTTTGAGTTATGCAAAACAGAATGACATCCAACTTGATTTTGTGGGGAGTTGGAATGCTGTACGAGTTGACTTTTGAGGAACCATAAAATAATTTCTCAAACTTATCGTGAGCCGAGTGCAGGCAACACTATATTGCATGCTAGTTCATGTCACCCACAGCACCTTGTTTGTGCCATACTCAGGGGTCAATTTAACAGACTAAAGAGGAATACTAGGGACACACAAGTTTATTTGCGTCAGTCAATGGACCTGTGTGAAAGGCTTGAAGCTAGGGGATATGATAGACACAAATTGCAGCTGGCAAGGATCAAAATTAGCTACTATCATGAGCAAACACAGACAATGAGTAATATGAATAAAGGTGTTAAACAAGGTGACATTTTATACACCACTGAGTACACCAACCAATTTCCTGAAATTGTCAGGATTTTAAGACAGAATTTTTCTGTTTTGGCCAATGATGAAGTTCTAAAGGATACCATGGGGGATATTTATCAAAGCCTCAACTGCAAATACGCCGGAGGTTTGCAGCGTAATTGTTGCAAGATTGATCCAACCTAGTTATCAAAGCCAGCAGACCGGCAAATGTTGAAATTTCTGACATAACATACAATCCGCCCATTCAATCCGCCGGTCTCAATCCAACCCAGATCGATGCTTACGTCATTACAGATGTTCCGAATACACATTCGGCTCTATTTGACACTTTTTCCCATTTATCAAATAGTTAACAGGTATGCTCGCGGCTATTCCGACCAAGCATACCTAGTTTTCAATCCGCCACCCTGGAGGCCATGGATGACATAGAAATCAATGGGAGTCTGAAGGCACCAAAAGCTTATGTTCGATGCTGCCAGATATCCCATTGATTTCTATGGTTAAAAACAAGTTACGTTCACACCTAAGACCCTAACATAAATCCTGAGTATAAACACCCCTAATATGCCGCCCCCAACATCGCCACAACCTAAATAAAATGTATTAACCCCTATTCTGCTGCTCTACACCACCACCACTAAATAAACTTATTAACCCCTAAACCCCTGGCCCTCCACATCACTATCACTAACTAAACCTATTAACCCCTAAACCCTCAGCCCCCCACATCGCCATAAACTAATTTAAGCTATTAACCACTAAACAACCCGCTAACTTTAACTTAAAATTACAACATCCCTTTCTTCAAATAAATTTAAACTTACCTGTAGAATTAAAATAAACTATTTTAAACTATTAATTAACCTACCCTAACTATTATACTATAATTAAATTAAACTACCAATTAAATTAACTAAATTACGAAAAATAAAAAACCACATTATCAAAAATAAAAAAAGAATTACACCTAATCTATTAGCCCTTTCAAATAAAAAAGCCCCCCCAAATAAAAAAGCCCCTAGCCTACAATAAACTACTATGGTCCTTAAAGGGCCTTTTGTGGGCATTGCCAAAAGATAAAAGCTCTTTTACCTGTGAAAAATACAAACCCCCCCCCGAAGAGTTAAACCCACCACCCACCCAACCAACCCCCCCAAATAAAAAAACTAAAATCTAAAATAACCTAAGCTACCCATTGCCCTGAAAAGGGCATTTGTATGTGCATTGTCCTTAAAAGGGCATTTAGCTCTTTTACCAGCCCAGGCCCTAATCTAAAAATAAAACCCACCCAAAAAAAATTAAAAAAACCTAACACTAACCCCCGACGATCAACCTATAGTTCTTGAAGTCCCGCTTGAAGGATCCATCCAGCCGGAGAAGTCCTTATCCAGGCGGCAAGAAGTCTTCATCCGGGCGGCCTCTTCCATCTTCATCCAGCCGGAGAAGTACTGATCCAGGCGGAAAGAAATCTTCATCCTGTCAGCCTATTTCATCTTCATCCAGTCAGAGAAGTCCTCATCCAGGCGGCAAAAAGTCTTCATCCAGATGGCATCTTCTATCTTCATCCATCCGGCGTGGAGCGGGTCCATCCTGAAGACATCCGGCGCAGAGCATCCTCTTGATACGGTCACCGCAGTAAACTGGAACTTCAATGCAAGTGACGCCATCCAAGATGACATCCCTTGCATTCCTATTGGCTGAAAGATTTCAATCAGCCAATAGGTTTAGAGCTGCTAAAATCTTATTGGCTGTTCCAATCAGCCAATAGGATTTTAGCAGCTCTAATCCTATTGCCTGATTGAAATCTTTCAGCCAATAGGAATGCAAGGGACGCCATCTTGTATGACGTCACTTGCATTGATGTTCCAGCTTATGGCGGCGACCATATGAAGAAGATGATCTGTGCCGGAGGTCTTCAAGATGGACCTGCTCCATGCCAGATGGATGAAGATAGAAGAAGCTGCCTGGATGAAGACTTCCTGAATTAGGACTTCTCCAGCTGGATGAAGATGGAAGAGGCCGCCCGGATGAAGACTTCTTGCCGTCTGGATGAGGACTTCTCCAGCTGGATCCTTCAAGCGGGACTTCAAGAACTGTAAGTGGATCTTAGGGGGTTAGTGTTAGGTTTTTTTTAAAGTTTTTGTTGGGTGGGTTTTATTTTTAGATTAGGGTCTGGGCATGTAAAAGAGCTAAATGCCCTTTTAAGGGTGATGCCCATACAAATGCCCTTTTCAGGGCAATGGAGAACTTAGGTTATTTTAGATATTTTTTTTTATTTGTGGGGGTTGGTTGGGTGGTGGGTTTAACTGTTGGGGGGTGTTTGTATTTTTTTTTACAGGTAAAAGAGCTGTTATCTTTGTGGCAATGCCCCACAAAAGACCCTTTTAAGGGACATTGGTAGTTTATTGTAGACTAGGGTTTTTTATTTTGGGGGGCTTTTTTATTTTGATAGGGCTATTAGATTAGGTGTAATTCTTTTTTATTTTTGATAATGTGGTTTTTTATTTTTCGTAATTTAGTGTGTTTTTTTTGTAACTATTTTTTTTTTTGGTAATGTAGTACTTTTAATAAGGTTTACTAGTATATTTAAATGTAATTTAGTTAATTTAATTGGTAGTTTAATTTAATTGTAGGATAATAGGGTAGGTTAATTAATAGTTTAAAATAGTTTATTTTAATTCTACAGGTAAGTTTAAATGTATTTGAAGATAGGGATGTTGTAATTTTAATTTAAAGTTAGCGGGTTGTTGTGGTAAATAGTTTATGGCGATGTGGGAGGCTGATAGGTTTAGGGGTTAATAGGTTTAGTTAGTGGTGGTGATGTGAGAGGCCAGAGGTTTAGGGGTTAACACATTTATTTGTGGCGGTGGAATAGGGGTTAATAACTTTATTTATGTTGCAGCGGGGTCGGGGAGCGTCGGGATAGGGGTTTATAACTTTATTTATGTTGCGGCTGGGTTTGAGAGTGGCAGGATAGGGGTTAAACCATTTTGTATAGTGGCAGCGTTAGTGACAGGGTATAAATAAAGTTGGTAAAAAGCCAAATAGACACAAGATCGGTGACTGCTAGTTAATAACAGTCCAATGCTCATCGCCCCATACTTGGTGCGCGCCTTTTTGCCGACTTTTATAAATAAGGAGAGCGTATTGATATACGCGGTTGCGATGTTAGGCAAGAGTATTGGTGCTGGCAAATGCAACAAAGTTGAGGCTTTGATAAATATCCCCCCCCATTGGTCAATGTAAATTTAGCAAAACAACATTTGTGGTGTACTTGAGTGCTTGATTTGCCACTGTCAGTATGGGTACTAGGGCTCGGGAACATTACTATGATGTGAAGAATTATAATAAAGATTCTACAGTAGCCCTGCACTTCAATGGTTTACACTTTACAAATGTTAGTAAGTTTTCAATTAAGGCTGTTGATGTTGCAAAAATGCCAATCAGAGGAGGAAACAAATAAAAAATCTTGGATAAAATGGAGTTATAGTGGATATTTAAATTAAAAACAAGAAATACTAGTGGAATGAATAAAGAATGGGATATTAGTTATTTTCTATAAAATATAATTTCCTATTGTATGAGTTTAGGAGGCTAAAAGCAGTGTAATATGGTATAGAATATGTAATAGGGGTATGTGTTGTTCACACTAACTTCAATTCAATTATTTGCATGATATTTAGCCTCTATTTATAGGATATTGTGATATGCCAGTGTTAAGTACATAAGAATTTTGTTTTTGAATGTCCCTTCATTTAAAAAAATTGTAATGTCCCTTATGCTAATAACTTTTAATTATCAATGATAACAACACATCATTTGTAAAATCTTTTTACATTTAGTGAACTGGAAGAATATTTTGTTTTGTTTTATTTGTGCAGATAGTGTACACAATTTCAACATATATACATATTTTGAGCAAGATTCTTTAAAATATCTTAGCTCCAAGCCAACTAAAGAACAATCTTCACAATTATAAGAACTGTGAAAGCAACAACGGGTTTCTTCAAGTGTAACAGGTTTAATTGTGTAGCTTGTTACCATTACTTTATGAGCAATAAACCTACAAGAGAAATTACATCTAAAACTATGGGAAAGAAATATGAGATAAAAACACTGTGCTATTGTAAGGCAGACCACGCTGTTTATCTCTTGCAGTGTGGCTGTGGGCTCCAGTATGTTGGGCGCACTATTAGACCTTTTAAAAAGAGACTCCTGGAGTGCATTACAAATATTGAACAAGGGGAAAAGTCACATAACCTCTCAGCACACTACAGAGATAAACACAATCGAAATCCCTCATGTCTGAGAGGAACTATTTTAGAACATGTAAATAGGAACACTAGGGGTGCGAACAGGGAACTTCAGTTAAGAAAAAAGGAGACCTTTTGGATTTATACTCTGGGTAGTCTAGTTCCCTCAGGTCTAAATAAAGATATAGACCTGGCAGCATTTTTAGTATAATTTAATAACTTTCCCTTTCTTTTATAATTTATAGTAAATTATATATGACATTTTATATTACATTCTATAATACATTTTTTAATTGTATGAATATCATTATTTAATGATTATTTAATTGATTATTTAATTGTTTTAATTATATATGGACATCATATTTTTTAATTATATGACATTTTGTATAAAAAATCCTGATTTATTATTTAGTAAAAAATAATAATGTTATATATAGATTTTTATATAGCCACAGTAATATCTCTTTTTAAAAAATGTACAATGGAGGTTAATAGATTATGTCACATTTTTAAATTGATACAGGGAATGCAGAATTATTAGGCAAGTTGTATTTTTGAGGATTAATTTTATTATTGAACAACAACCATGTTCTCAATGAACCCAAAAAATTCATTAATATCAAAGGTGAATAGTTTTGGAAGTAGTTTTTAGTTTGTTTTTAGTTATAGCTATTTTAGGGGGATATCTGTGTGTGCAGGTGACTATTACTGTGCATAATTATTAGGCAACTTAACAAAAAAGAAATATATTCCCATTTCAATTATTTATTTTTACCAGTGAAACCAATATAACATCTCAACATTCACAAATATACATTTCTGACATTCAAAAACAAAACAAAAACAAATCAGTGACCAATATAGCCACCTTTCTTTGCAAGGACACTCAAAAGCCTGCCATCCATGGATTCTGTCAGTGTTTTGATCTGTTCACCATCAACATTGTGTGCAGCAGCAACCACAGCCTCCCAGACACTGTACAGAGAGGTGTACTGTTTTCCCTCCTTGTAAATCTCACATTTGATGATGGACCACAGGTTCTCAATGGGGTTCAGATCAGGTGAACAAGGAGGCCATGTCATTAGATTTTCTTCTTTTATACCCTTTCTTGCCAGCCACGCTGTGGAGTACTTGGACGCATGTGATGGAGCATTGTCCTGCATGAAAATCATGTTTTTCTTGAAGGATGCAGACTTCTTCCTGTACCACTGCTTGAAGAAGGTGTCTTCCAGAAACTGGCAGTAGGACTGGGAGTTGAGCTTGACTCCATCCTCAACCCAAAAAGGCCCCACAAGCTCATCTTTGATGATACCAGCCCAAACCAGTACTCCACCTCCACCTTGCTGGCGTCTGAGTCGGACTGGAGCTCTCTGCCCTTTACCAATCCAGCCACGGGCCCATCCATCTGGCCCATCAAGACTCACTCTCATTTCATCAGTCCATAAAACCTTAGAAAAATCAGTCTTGAGATATTTCTTGGCCCAGTCTTGATGTTTCAGCTTGTGTGTCTTGTTCAGTGGTGGTCGTCTTTCAGCCTTTCTTACCTTGGCTATGTCTCTGAGTATTGCACACCTTGTGCTTTTGGGCACTCCAGTGATGTTGCAGCTCTGAAATATAGCCAAACTGGTGGCAAGTGGCATCTTGGCAGCTGCACGCTTGACTTTTCTCAGTTCATGGGCAGTTATTTTGCGCCTTGGTTTTTCCACACGCTTCTTGCGACCCTGTTGACTATTTTGAATGAAACGCTTGATTGTTCGATGATCACGCTTCAGAAGCTTTGCAATTTTAAGAGTGCTGCATCCCTCTGCAAGATATCTCACTATTTTTGACTTTTCTGAGCCTGTCAAGTCCTTCTTTTGACCCATTTTGCCAAAGGAAAGGAAGTTGCCTAATAATTATGCACACCTGATATAGGGTGTTGATGTCATTAGACCACACCCCTTCTCATTACAGAGATGCACATCACCTAATATGCTTAATTGGTAGTAGGCTTTCGAGCCTATACAGCTTGGAGTAAGACAACATGCATAAAGAGGATGATGTGGTCAAAATACTCATTTGCCTAATAATTCTGCACACAGTGTATATATAGTTTTTAAATTCTTCGTTTTGATATAAATAAGGTAATCACTTCACTGTATGATATACTATACTGTATTAAAACCATTAGAACTCTAAGATATTTGTTTTTAGTAAAGTATCCATTAGAGTCTCATGAAATACATTGTTCGTGTATATATATGTGTGATCCTCTTAATACTTAATATGTAAGCTGGTGAGGAGCTATATTTGAAATCATGAGAGTGATACTACACTAGGACTTGGGGTGGTCACACACACATATAAATATATATCTATATATATACACATATATAATTATATATATATAATGCTTAAGGGTCAATATTGCTCTTTAGAAATATATAACATGTTAACATGTATAGAGGTCTAAGCCGAGTATTGATATTTCTAAGTGTCATCGATAGGATAAAAATGTATTAGAATACAAGTTTTGACATTTTTAAGGAATATAAGTAATATTCGCAACACTGCAAACCTTAATGTTCTATTAAAGAACCGCAGTTGCTAGGATATGAAAATATCTGTATTATGTATTAAAAAGTTACAGCCAATAAGATACTGTCAGGTTAGGAAAAGTCCAGAAGAAGACCCAAATGCTAGGGCGAACTTAAACAACACCCTTGCACTCTGAGTTTAATCCAGGACGTGACCCCACGACAACCTCTAAAAAACAATGTACTCATGATATGGAGCAGGGTTAGCCTGAGTCCAAAGTAATTCAAGATATCAGCCAAATAGACTTCTGAGTAAGGAACTAGTTACAGGAAAAGTCTTCCACAGAATCAGGAGAGCAGGGATAGTCACTTATACTCAGACAGAGGAAGGGTAAACAAGAAACAGTTAATAATGCAGGAGTAGGTAACTTGTTATCAGGCAGTTTGAGGGTTAATACTGTGTAGTCAGTCCTTGAAGAGTTTGGCAACAGGTTATCAGGCAGTTTGTAGGTTTATACTAAATAGGCAGTACATGCAGAGTTAGATAACAAGATAACAGGAAGTTTGAGGGTTAATACAGATTAATTAGTACTTGCAAGGATTTTCACAGAATAGACAGTCTTTGCAATGTTTGGCAACAGGATATCAAGTAGTTTGAAGGTTTACACTGAATTACCAGTATTTGCAGAGTTTTGGCAACAGGTAAACATGCAGTGTGAGAGTTTCACAGAATAGACAGTCTTTGCAATGTTTGGCAACAGGATATAAAGCAGTTTGAAGATTTACACTGAATTACCAGTATTTGCAAAGCTTTAGCAACAGGTAAACATGCAGATTGAGAGATTCACAGAATAAATAGTACTTGCAATGTTCGGCAACAGGTTATCAGGAAGTTAGAGGATTAACCCCGGATAGTGAGTCTTTGCAGAGTTTGGCAGTTAGAGAGATTCCACAGCAAAGTCCTCACAGGAGCCACAAAGAGAAACAAACAAATGGGCACTGAGGAAACAGGAAGCCTGAAATAAAAAGCCTGGTAGTGACATCATCAGCAAGGGGCGTCTCAGACTACCTGTCAATCAAGCACACAGAGAGGACAGCTGGAGCTTCCAGCGGCTGAGCCTGACAGTGCCACCTCCTCAAGGACCCCTCCGGGGAACCCGACCGGGCCTGGCAGGGTATTTATTGTGAAAAGACTTGACAAGAGCTGGAGCATGAACATGAGAGGCTGGTTCCCAAGATCGTTCAGAGATAGGATAGCCTTTCCAATGGACCAGGTAGTACAGCCGATTGCCCCGTAGCTTGGAATCCAAAATCTGTCTGACTTCAAACTCAGAAGTTCCCTCTATGGAAAGTGGAGGAGGTGGTCTACTCTTGATAGAGTACTGGTTGTAGATGACTGGCTTGAGTAAGGAGACATGAAACACTGTATGGATCTTGAGAGTCTTGGATAAAGTCAGGCGGTATGCAGAACAACAAACTTTAGAAACAATTCGAAAAGGTCCAATGTACTTAGGACCCAACTTAGTACAAGGTTGTTTTAGACGTATGAATCTGGTGGATAAAAATACTCTGTCTCCAGTATGAAGTAAAGGAGCCTTACACCTTCTGCGATCAGCATATCTCTTGTGTCTTAAGGAAGAGGAAAGTAGATTTTGACGAATGATTTGCCAGTGGTTACTGAGATTTTTCACAATACGATCTGCTCCAGGGACTTCAGTAGGACTGGTAATCATAGGCAAGGTTCTAGGTTCAAAACCATAAGCTGCCTTAAAAGGAGAGGTCTGTAATGAGGCGTTATAGAGTGAGTTGTGAGCTAATTCCGCCAAAGGCAATAACTGAGACCAGTTGGAGTGGTGATGGTCTACATAATGTCTAAGAAAAGATTCTAAGGCTTGATTTACACGCTCAGTCTGTCCGTTGGATTGAGGATGATGTGCGGTAGAAAGAGATATGTTGATTCCGAAGTGCTTACAAAAAGACCTCCATAACTTGGAAACAAATTGAACTCCACGATCTGAGACTATGTCAGTGGGAAAACCATGTAAACGAGATATATGTAGAACAAAGAGTTCAGAGAGTCTTTGAGCTGAAGGCAAGCTTGGAAGAGGTATGAAGTGAGCAGACTTGGAGAACCGATCCACCACTACCCAAATGGTCGTATTTCCAGCAGAAACAGGAAGATCTGTAACAAAGTCCATGGATAAGTGAGACCAAGGGTAATGAGGAATAGGAAGAGGGTGTAATAGACCAAACGGTCGATGAGAAGATTGTTTGTTTGAAGCACAAGACCCACAAGCAGCAATATAATCCTTAGCATCCCTCCTCATAGTGGACCACCAAACATGCTGCTTCAGTTTCCACAAAGTATTGGTTACTCCAGGATTACCTGCTGAAATGTTGTTGTGAGCCCAATGTAGAAGCTTAAAACGTAATCCTTTGGGTACATACAGGATACCAGAAGGTAGTTTGCAAGAAGATGGTACCTGGACTTGAGCAGCATGTAAAGCCTGTACTGGAAAAGAGGATACTTGAGCCAAAACTTTGACTGGACGTAGTATAGGTTCAGAATCCAAAGGAGAAAGCTCAGTAGATTGGAACTGCCTAGATAAAGCATCTGCCTTGGAATTTTTTGAACCAGGAACATAGGAAAGTACAAAATTAAACCTGGAGAAGAACAAGGCCCACCGAGCCTGACAAGGATTGAGACGAGTAGCTGTATGGAGGTATAAAAGATTCTTATGATCTGTCAGAATGAAAAAAAGGTTGACTGGTACCCTCTAACCAATGCCTCCATTCCTCCAAAGCTAATTTTATAGCCAAAAGCTCCTTATTGCCCACATCATAATTTAACTCGGCAGGATTGAATTTTTTCTAAAAGAACGCCACAGGATGTATCTTGCTGGTAGTCGGATCACGTTGGGAGAGAACAGCTTGAGCTGATATAGAAGAAGCGTCAACCTCCAAAATATACTGGAGATCAGGAATTGGATGACTGAGAATAGGTGCTGAAGAAAATAGTGATTTTAGCGTTTCAAAAGCCTGTACTGCCGGAGTGGACCAGTTCTTACAATTTTGCCCTTTCTTAGTAAGAGAAGTGAGCAGAGACGTGATGTCAGCAAAGTTTTTAATAAACTTTCTATAGTAATTGGCAAAGCCAAGAAACCTCTGCAGGGATGTGAGAGTAGTTGGTCTGGGTCAGTCCTTGATAGCCGAAAGTTTAGCAGGATCCATCTCAAAACCTGATTCTGAAATTATATAACCCAAAAAGGGAATGGAACTCTGATGAAAAAGAGTATTTCTCCAATTTAAGTACCAGTCTTACATGATGTACATGTTCCTGTAATGTTTTGGAATAGATCAGAATGTCGTTGAGATAAATGATAACAAATTGATTTAGATAGTCTCTGAAGATTTTGTTAACAAAGTGCTGAAATACTGCTGGTGCATTGCACAATCCGAATGGCATTACTAGATACTCGTAGTGACCAAATCTAGTGTTAAATGCCAACTTCCATTCGTCTCCTTTACGGATTCTGACCAAATTGTAGGCCCCACGGAGATCTAACTTGGAAAAAATAGAAGCACCTTGAAGACGATCAAATAACTCAGGAATGAGCGGCAGAGGATAACTGTTTTTGAGAGTAATCTGATTCAAAGCCCGATAATCGATACTGGGATGGAGACCTCCATCTTTTTTCCCAATGAAGAAAAAACCTGCACCCACAGGGGATGAGGAAGGACGAATAAATCCTCTGGCTAAGTTGTCCTTTATGTATTCCTCAAGAGAGACATTTTCTTGACGAGAGAGAGGATAGGTCCTTCCCTTAGGTAGAGGAGCCCCTGAAAACAATTTGATAGGACAGTCAAATATCCGGTGTGGAGGTAATGTCTCAGCCTCCTTCTTAGAAAACACATCACTAAAGGCATGATTGTAATTAGGCAATGAATCAGGAACTTCCACCATAGCTACGACAGGACCAGATGGTTTTGAGGGATTTTGCAGGCAATGTTTGAAACGGGTAGTTCCCCAGGAAATAAGTTCTCCTTTAGACCATGAGAAGACTGGATCATGAAGCTGCAACCAAGGTAACCCCAGAATCAATGGTATGTGGGGAGAAGTGATGACGTCAAAATGAATAACTTCAGAATGGAGTATGCCCACAGACAAAAGAAGAGCTCAAAACTTGGTGTCTCCAAAAGAGATAGTTACAGGAACAAAAAGTTTAGAATTGAGGGAAGACATGGGATTCTGGCTTAACTCTGTCCCTCAAATCAAAAGTTAAGCCATGTCTTTTACTGGCCGGATAGGACAGTCCTTCAGTAAATGTCCTTTGGTACCACAATACAGACATAATCCAAGAGTATGCCTTCTATGGCGTTGAGCTTCTGACAATTTAATAGCTCCTACTTCCATGGGTTCCACAGACTCAGGAGATTGGGAATTATTATCAGACAGACTTGAGGTTCGAATAGGAGGACGAAAAGAAGATTTAACAAAGGATCTCCGATTCCTATCTCTCTCCTGAAGACGTTCAGAATGGCGGGCGTCAAGAGTAATACACAAATTGATAAGACCCTCCAATGAATAGGGGAGTTCCTGAAATACAAGTTCATCCTTAAGGCGTTCACAAAGTCCCTTGCGAAAGGCTGCCCGTAAGGCTCCATGGTTCCAATCAGTTTCTGCGGCTAAAGTCCTGAATTCAATAGCATATTGAGCTACCGAAAGGGATCCCTGTCTCAGATCCAACAATCCTGCCTCTGCAGCTGCAGACCTCACAGGCTTGTCAAAAACAGAAGAAAAAATGGACACAAATAATTCCAAATCCTGTAGTAAAGGATCATTCTTCTCTAAAAGAGGAGACACCCAGGCTAGAGCCTTACCCTTCATGAGGGAAATAATAAAGGTGATCTTGGAAGTAGAATTGGAAAAAAACTTGAGGATTGTTTCTGAAGTGTAAACGACATTGATTAAGGAATCCACAGCATTCTTCAGGATTACCGTCATATTTATCTGGAAGTGGGATTCGTGGTATATACTGTCCAACAGGTTGAGGTGGGTTAAAGACAGCATTGGAGCTAGTAGCAGCTGCAGTAGGAGTCACAGTAGCTAGAGAAGGAGCGGAGAGGTTATGTAGCAGAGCAGTAATCTGGTCAAGCTTGGAATCCAAAGATTGCAAATGAGCAGAATGATTCCCAGAAGTTGCCCTTGTAGAGCCACAGCCCTGGATAACTCATCAGGGTCCATATTATGGCCCGTTTGTACGGTCAGGTTAGGAAAAGCCCAGAAGAAGACCCAAATGCTAGGGCAAACTTAAACAACACCCTTGCACTCTGAGTTTAATCCAGGACGTGACCCCACGACAACCTCTAAAAAACAATGTACTCACGATATGGAGCAAGGTTAGCCTGAGTCCAAAGTAATTCAAGATATCAGCCAAATAGACTTCTGAGTAAAGAACTAGTTACAGGAAAAGTCTTCCACAGAATCAGGAGAGCAGGGATAGTCACTTATACTCAGACAGAGGAAGGGTAAACAAGAAACAGTTAATAATGCAGGAGTAGGTAACTTATCAGGCAGTTTGAGGGTTAATACTGTGTAGTCAGTCCTTGAAGAGTTTGGCAACAGGTTATCAGGTAGTTTGTAGGTTTATACTGAATAGGCAGTACATGCAGAGTTAGATAACAGGAAGTTTGAGGGTTAATACAGATTAATCAGTACTTGCAAGGATTGGCAACAGGTTGTCATGCAGTTTGAGAGTTTCACAGAATAGACAGTCTTTGCAATGTTTGGCAACAGGATATCAAGCAGTTTGAAGGTTTACACTGAATTACCAGTATTTGCAGAGTTTTGGCAACAGGTAAACATGCAGTGTGAGAGTTTCACAGAATAGACAGTCTTTGCAATGTTTGGCAACAGGATATCAAGCAGTTTGAAGGTTTACACTGAATTACCAGTATTTGCAGAGTTTTGGCAACAAGTAAACATGCAGTGTGAGAGTTTCACAGAATAGACAGTCTTTGCAATGTTTGGCAACAGGATATAAAGCAGTTTGAAGATTTACACTGAATTACCAGTATTTGCAAAGTTTTGGCAACAGGTAAACATGCAGATTGAGAGATTCACAGAATAAATAGTACTTGCAATGTTCGGCAACAGGTTATCAGGAAGTTAGAGGATTAATCAGGATAGTCAGTCTTTGCAGATTTTGGCAGTTAGAGAGATTCCACAGCAAAGTCCGCACAGGAGCCACAAAGAGAAACAAACGGGCACTGAGGAAACAGGAAGCCCGGAATAAAAAGCCTGGTAGTGACATCATCAGGAAGGGGCGTCTCAGACTAGCTGTCAATCAAGCACACAGAGAGGACAGCTGGAGCTTCCCAGCGGCCAAGCGTGACAGATACTACACATAGGGCGTAAGCAGGTCTGATAGCCAATAGGATGAATTAAGTACCATGTGAAGGGCAAGGACTAATAGGTACAATGAACTGTTTAGCCAGTATTACCTGGTCGCCGAGCACCAATAGGCGCAAGGGATACAAGATTGCTACGTGCCATCACCCTGGTATTAAGGGAACCTTTGAAAAGCATCAGGATTTGTTAGTCAGGCTGTAGTGACAGGACATACATAAAGGACTTGTGCGAGCACTTGGTTCCATACTATCCCAGAGGGGCCATTTATATGTGCGTAAATTACCTCATATGTATTGAGGTTAGAAATTGTAAGCATTTTTTAATGAGTGTGTGTTTTATGAAATAAAGAGACAGGATTATTACTATCAGGTATTTGTAGAGCGCCAACAAATTCCACAGCAGGATTGCACTATTTGCTCTCTTTGTTTTTTGCATGACACTACGTCTGATACATGGGAATTTAAACGCAAGCCTGAGATCCTGTTGGCAAACAAAGTGGAAGCACCTGGTGTCTATTGCAGACCTATTCTGTGCAACTCTTACCTCATAAGGATTGAGGTATTATTTATATATATATATATATATATATATATATATATATTTTATTTTTTTTTTACTGTGGTTTTTATAATATATTACAAGATTTTATATCACTATTTTTGAACAATTTTCTGCTTAGAGTATTTTATATATTTTTATGTTCAAATTGTATGATCATTGCTTGTCAGTAATTTTACATAGATGCCAGATGACATTTTCTGAGTATCTTGGAGACTAGACTTTTTGTATTTTGGAATTTATCTATATATATAAGAATTTGTGTAATCTTATAAAATAACTTTCCTTTTTTAGATCTATTCAAGACTGGGAGGAAGTTTATTGTATGCTCATACTTGTTGCAGATTAACACTATAATATTGATTTAGTTATCTTCATCTCTCTCTCTCTATATATATATCTAAATATCTCTCTCTCTCTCTCTCTCTCTCTCTCTCTCTCTCTCTCTCTCTCTCTCTATATATATATATATATATATATATACATACACACACATATATACAGTGGGGCAAAAAAGTATTTAGTCAGCGACCAATTGTGCAAGTTCTCCCACTTAAGAAGATGAGAAAGGTCTGTAATTTTCATCATAGGAAGGAAGACAACGAGAAAGAGGCGCCAATGGTGCAGATCAATGGTGCTTGTATGAAAAATATATGCAGTGTGAACACAAGGTACTCACAAATGACAAAGGCAATCAATTATGCCAGTCGGGGCAGGCTGGATTTTATCAGCAATCCAGCTGGCTAATCTTAAAGGCTGCTCTCTACCAAAATCCAATAGGAAGAAATCTGAAAGTAAAAGCAATAGATGGAGGCGCCAATGGTGCAGATCAATGACGGTCTGATAGATATAATCATATAGAGTGATATATATATATATATATCACTGTATATGATTATATCTATCAGACCGTCATTGATCTGAACCATTGGCGCCTCCATCTATTGCTTTTACTTTCAATTTTCATCATAACCATACCTCAATTATGAGAGACAACATGTGGAAACAAATCCAGACAATCACATTGTCTGATTTGGAAATAATTTATTTGCAAATTATGGTGGAACATAAGTATATGGTCAATATCAAAAGTTCATCTCAATACTTTGTTATATATCTTTTGTTGGCAATGACAGAGGTCAAACGTTTTCTGTAAGTCTTCACAAGGTTGTCACACACTGTTGCTGGTATGTTGGCCCATTCCTGCATGCAGATCTCCTCTAGAGCAGTGATGTTTTGGGGCTGTCGCTGGGCAACACAGACTTTCAACTCCCTCCAAAGGTTTTCTATGGGGTTGAGATCTTGAAGGACCTTGAAATGCTTCTTACGAAGCCACTCCTTCGTTGCTCAGGTGGTGTGTTTGGGATCATTGTCATGCTGAAAGACCCAGCCATGTTTCATCTTCAATGCCCTTGCTGATGGAAGGAGGTTTGCACTCAAAATCTCACGATACATGGCCCCATTCATTCTTTCATGTACATGGATCAGTCGTCCTGTTTCCTTTGCAGAGAAACAGCCCCAAAGAATGATGTTGCCAGCCCCATGCTTTACAGTAGGTATGGTGTTCTTTGGTTGCAACTCAGCATTCTCTCTCCTCCAAACACGACAAGTTGCTTTTTTACCAAACAGTTCTACTTTGGTTTAATCTGACCATATGACATTCTCCCAATCCACTTCTGGATCATCCAAAGGCTCTCTAGCATACTTCAGATGGGCCCGGACATGTACTGGCTTAAGCAGGGGGACACGTCTAGCACTGCAGCATCTGAGTCCCTGGTGGAGTAGTGTGTTACTAATGGTAGCCTTTGTTTCGTTGGTTCCAGCTCTCTGCAGGTCATTCACTAGATCCCTGTGTGGTTCTGGGATGTTTGCTCACTGTTCTTGTGATCATTTTGACCCCACAGGGTGAGATCTTGCGTGGAACCCCAGATCGAGGGAGATTATCACTGGTCTTGTATGTCTTCCATTTTCTAATTATTGCTCCCACACCAAGCTGTTTGCATATTGCAGATTCAGTCTTCCCAGCCTGGTGCAGGTCTACAATTTTGTTTCTGGTGTCTTTCGACAGCTCTTTGGTCTTCACCATAGTGGAGTTTGGAGTGTGACTGTTTGAGGTTGTAGACAGGTGTCTTTTATACTGATTACAAGTTCAAACAGGTGCCAATAATACAGGTAATGAGTGGAGGACAGAGGAGCCTCTTAAAGAAGAAGATACAGGTCTGTGAGAGCCAGAAATCTTGCTTGTTTGTAGGTGACCAAATATTTATTTTCCAACATAATATGCAAATAAATTATTTCCAAATCAGACAATGTGATTGTCTGGATTTGTTTCCACATTTTGTCTCTCATAGTTGAGGTATACCTATGATGAAAATTACAGGCCTCTCTCATCTTCTTAAGTGTGAGAACTTGCACAATTGGTGGCTGACTAAATACTTTTTTGCTCCACTGTGTATATACGGTATATATATATATATATATATATATATATATATATATATATATATATATATATATATATATATATATATATTTAAAAATACATAGAACATTTGCCGCTATATGAAAAATATTGGAATGTAATATATTTACTGTACATACACAGTAATATACATAAATAAATATTACAATTGAATAAAAAAAGATTATTTGTGTTTTCAGATATTTAGGTGGAAATGGCTCCAAAGTATATATACATATGTATATATGTGTATACATGTGTATATATGTGTTTTATGTATGTGTATATATATATATATATATATATATATATACATACATATATATACACACACACACACATATATATATATATATATATATATATATATATATATATATAAACATAAACATAAATATACATGTATGCACATTTAAATATTTGTATATATACACATTTTTGTATACATAATAACCCTTTACATTCAAATACCTTATCATATACCTTTTAACTTATAACCTTTTAATTTTAATATTTATGTAAATATGTTTATTATATATTGTATACATAAGTGTAACACTTTATTTTAATGTATTTAATTATTTTTTTTAGCTCTAACTCTTTTCGTGAGGACTTCAGTCACGTTAATCTAGCAAGCTCAAATTTAGTTTGCATTTGTGTGGTCGTGTTTACTTTCAGCTTGTAATACAAGCACAAGTTAAAATGGGCACAACAAAAGCAGTATGGGAGTTATCATACAGTAAATAATCTCTCCCTTCTACTCTTTACAAGGACAGGTAAAAAATATACTTAAAGGTACATGAAACCCAAAATTTTTCTTTCACGATTCAGATAGAGAATACAATATTAAACAACTTTCTAATTTACTTCTATTGTCTAATCTGTTTCATTCTCTTGGTATCATTTGTTGAATGAGCAGCAATGCACTACTAGTTTCTAACTGAACACATGGGTGAGCAAATCACATTCAATATATTTATGCAACCACCAATCAACAGCTAGAACCTGGTTTCTCTGCTGCTCATGAACTTGCATAGATAAACCTTTCAGCAAACGATAACAAGAGAAGGAAGCAAATTAAATATAAGTAAATTGGAAAGTTGTTTAAAATTGTATTATCTGTCTGAATCATGAAAGAAAAATTTTGGGTTTCATGTCCCTTTAAAGGGTCACTGTCAGTAAATATTTTCTATGCCTGTTACTAACTAACTACCCCAAATACGCTTTTTATCAAACGCATTTCATTAACATATCTCTACCGTATATCAGAAATCTTGTCTGCAAATTTAATTGCTTTCCAAACCCACTCCGTGGGTATCCTTTGCTCTGTACCAATCCGTTTACAATACCTAGGTTTCAAAATGGCGCTTTAAACACAAAGTTATTGGTTTAAGTATTTTGAACATGCAGTGCTGAAAATAGTGGGCAGGATAACGTGACATCATTGGCGAATAAAAGATATAACTTTTAAAACGTTATGAAACTTCATTTTGGAGAAAATATAGGTCAGTAGGTTTTAATTAATGTTTATTAACTTTAATATGTTAGTTGTTTAGCTTAAAAATTATAACAGAAAGTAATCCTTTAAGTTAGAGGAAAAAGAAGCATACCTACTAGACTTTGAAATCAGACTGGCCCTGTAAATCTTTGAAGACCGACCTAAGCACCCCCTTCCAACCCAACTTTCATTTCCCTACCTTGCCTAGAGCCAGTTTTCTGCCTCCACCCCTTGAAAGATTGCTCCCTGACCAAGGATGTGGCCCTACGGTGACAGTGGCCCACTGCAAAAATTTCCACTATCCTGGCGGGCCAATCCGGCACTGATACCAACTGAGGAATGCGTAGCCTGATGACCATTGACTTTAATGAGTTTAGCTAAGAGTAAAGAAATGCTTTTGTGGCCAAATATATTTAGACTTTCACTCATCTTACCAGTCACATTTATAAACATTTCATAGTGAGCATCAATTTGAATAACTAGTGATGTAACAAAAAGTGCCACAAAAAATTGATTGGATTCCTTTTTCTTTTAATTTATATTTGAGTTTTACTGCAAGATTATTTTTATTTAACATATTCATCTAACCGTTTGATCAGTATTTTTAGAATGAGAAGATACAGAAGCATTTGAAATCTGAATATTGTGTTACTAAATACATATTTTGGCCCAGATTACAAGAGGGATGCTAATAAAAGCAAAGGTTGTGATAAGCAATATTGCTGAAATGCACTAACATTAGTCTGCAACTTGATTTACCAGAGATGGGTTAGTGATGTATCATATGTCATCTTATGGTCATGTCTTGCTATGTCAAAGTTTATACGAATGTCTTGATTTTATTTTCTTGAAGTTTTTTCTTTTGTCCATATGATAGAGTACACTGTTTTATAGATGGTGTTTTTTGTTTTGTTTTTATCTCTTTGAAATCCAGGAGTGAAGTTGGGGAAAATTGTTTCAGCAAAATATTTGTTTAACAATATAGTGTTTTTTTTGTTTTTGTTTTTAATGTAGCTCATTGTTATAGTTGGAGTCATATTATTAGCATTCTGTTAGAGGAGTAGTCATGTTTTTTTTTCCATCAGCTACTAACTGTTTTAGATAGAACTAAATATGTGATATAACAAATTAATGTAAGCTAATGTGCTGTAATAGGGAGTTAGAACATTATATTAATACATATAAAATGTTTGCAGTTAATATTGGACCTATTTTAACAATACAATGCTGATCTGAAATCAGCCTCATATTAGTCACATGTGATAGTATTTTCAATAACTTCTAGAATTTGGTGTGGACAAACTATGGACACCAGGACCATTCTTAAACAGTATATACTCTTTAGAAAGTTATTAAAAAAAATGTCATGTTGCAAAATTATTTGATTTTAATTAAGCTTAAATGAGAACTTACCATGACCATTGGACTACCCAAAAGCTTTACGCTTTCATTAATTATTTCCATAAGCCTGAGCAATACTGGGTCCTCATAATCATATCGATGATCAAGTAATATGGAAACTATTATGTTGGAAACAGCAGCATTCATGATCATTTTGTTCTCAAATGGTTGTCCTGCAGTAAATTAAAATAGAAATAGCTATAATTACAAATGTAATTTCAATGAAATGTAATTTTTTGTCTAAATGTATTAATTTATTTCATGCGAGTTTCAAACGTCAGATTATTTCTGACATTGAGTCCATGGCTATCCCGCTTTTTTATTTACTTTATAAATCAGGGAACCTATAGAAAAAAATAAAAACAATGATATATTTCTCTACTCCCTCAGAATCATGGAGAAAACCATGGATGAAACTCAATACTAGAGCCGTTCTGTGCCTTTATTCTGTTGAAAATGACTAAGAACTTATGTTTCAACTACGTTTGAAGAAAGGAGACCATCAATGACAAAGCTATAATGAAGGTCCAGGAAGATGAATGCACTGGGCAAGAGCTTCTAATGGATGAGGGGTCTTTGCTAATGGTTTGCACCAATAGGTTAAGGGCTAATGTCATTTTTTTTTTTTTTGCAATGGTGATAAAGTGTAATAAATACTGCTGTTATATAAATTATGTTCAATGAGGCATAATGATAGTTAAATATTAATATTTGTTGGATGGATTGCATTGAGTGGCTCAGATAAGTGTTAATATTTCCAAGGAGAATTAAGGTGAGTTTAATTCTGATGTAGGGAGTTGATGCTAATTCCAAAAAGACATTAACATGTTCATTTTACTTTTTTAATTTTGCATTCAAGGTTCTTAAATTTCATGAATCGCTGGTATTATCTATCAA